>NW_028322122.1:3600000-3900000 GCF_001445615.1 Aspergillus lentulus
CAAAGAGGGAGAAAGAGAAGGCCGAGAAGGCTTCAAAGAAGGGTGCAGCGGATCAGGCTGCGAAACCTGTTCGTCTGCCGAACTCTAAGAAAGAGAAAGCTTCATTCCAATTTGAGGAATTTGTTCGCCTAGACTCTGACCAGCAAACGACTGACGGTTCTGGACGATTCATCCGTCAAAAGCGAGACATCGAGGTTGGCATCGAGCGCTTCTTAGCAGCAACCCCCAAAGAACACGTAGGGGAGCGTCTCTCGAGTGGAATTTTAGAGGATATTGCCACTCAAATACATCATACCATTCTCGCCGTTCCCGATGCAACCAAGCGGAGCGAGCTCTGGGACTCATTGATTGTCGTGGGAAATGGCAGCAAGGTCAAGGGTTAGTGGCCTCCCTGGGCATCTCTCCTCGACATATACACTGATATTATCGAACAGGTTTCACACAGGCTTTGCTTGGAGCAATCACACAGAAGTTCATCCTTTCGCCATCAGGTACGATTTTCACATCTGAAATTCCGTCGAATTTCTCCACCCCATTGCCTACTGGAGGAACCAATACGCCCACTCCTTCTGGCCAGCCCAGTCTCATGCATCATCCCGCCGGCCACGGCGTCAATCCTCTGCTTGTTGCTGCAACCCACTCCGGCAACCCAGCGGTAAGCAACATGCCTCCTGGGACACCATCGCTCGACCCTAATGCTGCTTTCCACCATCGGTCTACCGGTCATTCACAGACTCCGACCTCTGTAAAGACCTTGAAACCTCCTGAATATTTCCCTGAGTGGAAAGAACAAAGCAACACAAACGCACCAGGTGCCAGTGGTGCTGGGGGCTTGGGCATGGGCAATGGTGCTGCTGGCAGGCCCAGCGGCCCGTCCACCGGTGGTCATGGCATGGAGGAGGCGGTGTTCTTGGGTGCTCAGGTCGCGTCCAAGGTTGTCTTCGTCCTTGACCAAGGATTAAGCAAAGGCTTCATGAGCCGCGTGGAATATAATGAGAACGGGCCGTCGGCGATCCATGAATATATGATGTGATTGTATCGCAATGTCGTTTTGTTTTGCCCATATTTCACCATGATCCAAGGAGTTCGGCAACGAGGTGTTCCACTTTGGTCCACGAGGGTACCCTTCTAATCGATTTTGGACTCGTTGCCCTCTACATATACTATGATTTGTGATTTTTTTTCTGCCTTGCCCTTCAACAATTGTACTTTACACGGTGGGCGTCAGTTCTTCTAGAAAAGCAATTCTGTCTGGATGCGGGTAGGATAGCTGGCGTCTGGTCCTCAGTTAATAGCGTTTAATATACTCTTTCCGCAAGGAGATGTACGCCTTCGAGGGCAATCCGAGCTTTTGCTGTCAAATATCATACCTATTCGTCCCTTTGATAACAAGCCACAAATCTTCTTGCGGCCTTTGCTCTTAATCACGTGACTACGCCTTAGCCACAGAACCCGGCCACCCGCCACATCTGTCTTGCCTCTCGATCAACACATCGCCAACGAAGCTCTCTTAATATCCCTTCATCTCTCTTTCAGTTCCAAATTTCGGACGAAGGTTCGAATGGAAACGCGTGCACCCTGAAACCTGTACTAAACCTGGTTAATCAGTCCCTACACCTTGCACATTTCTTACCTTCAATATGCCTCGTGCGGAGGCTGGAAGCACCAAAGCGATCAGCAACAAGATCAAAGCCGTATGTTCTCATTGCTGTCCTACAATTCTGAAAAGTATCAATTCTCTAACAGAAAATAGAAAGGCTTAGGCAGATTGCGATGGTACTGCCAGGCTTGCGAGCGCCAGATGCGCGATGAAAACGGATTCAAGTGGTAAGCCTCTTATTTCCTATGGGCTTTTTGGCAAGCGTACACTGATTTTTATTACTTTAGTCATGTACAGAGCGAAAGCCATGTACGACAGATGCTGCTCATCGGCGAAGATCCCAAGAAACATATCGAGGAATTCAGCAGAGAGTTCCTGAACAACTTTGTCAATTTGCTCAAGACTACCCACGGCGAGAAGAAGGTCCACATCAATCAATTCTATCAGCAGGTTATTGCGGATAAGGAGGTGAGTCGAGCAATAATGGTTGGATTATGGTGGCAGATCACTGACGACGATAAAGCACATTCATATGAACGCCACCAAATGGAAGAGTCTTACCCAGTTTGCAGCCCACCTCGGTCGAGAGGGTATTTGCCGTGTCGAAGAAACCGAGAAGGGTCTATTTGTTTCTTACATCGATCGGAGTCCGGAAACGATGCGACGACGGGAGGCGATCCTTAAGAAAGAGCGGCAGGACAGGGGAGACGAGGAGCGGGAGCAGCAGCAGATTCAGGAACAGATCGAGCGAGCTCGGCGGAATGCGGAGAAGCAGGATGAGATCGATCCTGAAGCACGAACTCTGCAGCGCAAGGAGGGCGAGAAGGTGAAGCTCAATATCGGGTTTGGGTCGAAAACGAATGGAGAGTCGAAGTCAGTGACGCCAGAGACGCAGTCGCCAGAAGAGAAGGATAAGGCACCATCTTCAGCGACACAAGACACGAGTACGGTTGAATCACCCGCGGCTCCGGTAGAGGCTGCACCGCAACCGGTGGCGCCGAAACTCTCCATGTCGTTTAACAATAACAAGCCGAAGAACGTTTTCGCAGCCATGGCAAAGAAGAACCCTCTGGCAGGAAAGAAAGGGCCGGTGCTGGAACAACCTAAGAAGATGACCGAGCAGGAACGCATCATGAAGGAGGAGATGGAAGCGATGGAGCGCAAGCGTATGCGAGCAGGTTCAGGGTTGCCAAATGCCAAGCGTCCGAAGATCTCCTAAGAATGGCCTGCTGGTGGATATATCCGCTTTCAATCTATACAAGCAACAGGTATGCCGCGACTTCGTTCTCGGCGGGCCGTCTTGACTCTCGACCGTAAGTCAAGACCCCAAGCCTGTTAGGCCTCGAGGAACATCAGTTCAATCTCCCGCGACAGTTTCAGTCTGCGCCGGACCTTTGGTCAACCACTCTCACAAACCGTCCTTGGCGACTCGCCAACTCGGCGCAACGTGCGTCTGTACACAATCCCCTGCTCGGATTGTTGTGGTTCGTGAATCCTACAAGAACAAGATTCTGATGTGAGATAATGCTTCTTTGATGGCGTATCGGTTCGTCGGATCCTAGGAATACTGCTATTTTCCTCTCCCAGCTTACTTTAGGCCGTTCAGCTTACGGTTCGATATAGCTCGCTGTCAACACTTCTTGACATTAGCGATAGATCAATCCGTGTCAATAGTTAATATCTTGGTTCATTCTATTTGCTTATTAATAGAGGTCTCCATACAACCTGCGCATATACCTTCCATCGCTCTGGGCACCGGAGAGGTTGCCATATAGCCCATGAGCAGATGTATGATCTGAAGTGGAAAGCCCTGGTCAGCCTACTGGTCAGCCTACTGGACGGGTTTTTAAAGATGGTTACAATGCTGTTGACAGCACCTCCCCATTGACCTAGGGGATAGCCTTCGTCCATATGCGAGGATATATATTGCACATCGCTCGGAGTACGTATAAAACTGGCAACTAATATGCCCACCAATATCAAAGGAGTCTGTGGGGTCATCAGAATATCTACAAGAACCCTAGTGCTAAGCAACATGTATCATGTTGAAACCGCATTAGGACTACTACTGGCTGTTTGTGTATAAATCCTCTGGAGAATCCACCATTTTCCTTAGGTAGGCCTCATTCGACTCGTATAGCTAACAAGGCTGCCTGCATAACATCGGAGGCCCGGGTGGTCTAGTGGTATGATTCTCGCTTAGGGATAAACCCAAGCATATCTGCGAGAGGTCCCGCGTTCGATCCGCGGCTCGGGCCAGCCTTCACTTTTTGCTTGTACATTTTACATTTTGTTACTTTAAATTACTGGCAAGACCAGGCCACCCCAACGCGGACTATTCATTCTTGATTGTGCCTTGAGCACGCTATCAACAATCCCGGCCGAAGCAGGATGTGTTGACTCTTGGCCGTTATGCCAATGACTCAGTACTCGGTAGGTCACGTGCATACAGGGACTGGCCTCTATGATGGATGTACAAGACACCATGCAGAAGAGAAGTCCTTAACTACCTTTTCAATTCATATAGAAGAGGGACGAAGTACTGGAGAGGCGAATGAATCCTCAGCGAAGGCAAGCGACAAGGAGGTTCACTGCGTCTCCAAATCTTCGGGTTCTCTTCCCGAAGCCGAAACCGCAATGGTTTCCCCATAATATCTGCTTCTTGATCTAGTTGCTCATACGTACTTCGTCTATTTCATCCAATTCTTCCAAGGACGCACGCAGTGGGCTCATCACTACTGAAATAATCCAACAAAATGGCATCAGAACGTACCCTTGCGTTCATTGGTTGCGGTACCTATAGGAGGCCCCTTGTTTCTGCGTCTGTGGAACTAACCATTTGAAAGGGAATATGGGATCATCTATTTTGAGCGGCCTCCTTGACGCGACCCGTTCGACGACAGATTCCAATGGTAGTACATCAGCAAAGATCTCACGTTTTATCGTGAGCACGAAGAGCGCTGCATCTGCCCACCGACTTTGCGATGAATTCAAAGCGGACGAATCTCGTGTTGACATGAGACATTCTGCAAATCTTCTCGCCATGCAAGAGGCCAATATTGTCCTTCTTGCCTGCAAACCTTATCTGGCCGAGGAAGTTTTGGGCGAGCCTGGTGTGCGGGAGGCCCTAGCAGGGAAATTGGTGATCAGCATCATGGCGGGAAAAACACCTGAACATATTGAGAAGTATATCTATCGCGATTCACCCTCAGGCGAAGCCGAATCGAAGGCGATTATCGTGAGAGCAATGCCCAACGTTGCAGCTCGTCTGCGTCAGTCGATGACCATCATCGAGATCAACAACAGTCTTTCGTATGACATGGCCGACACCCTGGCCTGGATTTTCGAACAGATCGGAAAGGTGAAATTCCTGGCGACAGATCTGTTTGATATCGGCACAATGCTTGTGGGTTCCTCCATTGCTGTTCTGACTGTTCCGTTGGATGGCATTCTGGATGGCTGCGTTGCGGAGGGGATCCGAAGAGCAGATGCGTTGGAGATGGCAGCACAAAATTTGATTGGAATGGCTGGTTTGTTGCGAGAAGGGGTGCATCCAGCTATCCTAAGAGAAAGTATCTCTTCCCCACGGGGTTGTACAATTCAGGGTCTGTTGACGGTGGAGAAGGAGGGCGTGAGAGGAGCGTGCGCACAAGCGATGATTAACGGAGCTAGGCATCTAAAGGAAATGCCTTGATAGTTCATGTGATATAGAAAGAACTGCCTAGAACATAGATGGAATCTGACCTGTAATAGCGATGGAACTTGTTAGTGGCTTTGACTGTGTCTGGAATGTAGTGCGGAATCTCAAACCGAGACTTTGTCGGAAGGGAGTCCGAGGTCATCTGTACAGGACCACGAATCGAATCATAAAATGTGATCACAGTGTTCCTGGGTGACTTTCATCTCAACACCAATCGGGGACCAGGCCGTCATCATTGATCTACAGCATTAGAACTAGCTGGCCGACTTGACCCCTCACGTACGAAGTGAGAGAAAGAGAACAGAATGAAAGATAAATAGCGACATAGAGACGATGTAGTAGTTGTGGGTTGAAGCGTCATTGTTGGAAAAACCTCAAGATGTCAGTGATATTGTTAGTGCCAAAGCGAACCAGCATTGTGTCCTTGGTTGCAGCCAAACAATTACGCTGTCAAGTTTCAACATCAAGTACGACGCCTCGCACACAACGGCCTGCAGATGCCATCATTTCACAGCCATCTCCATCACCAGAGAAGGCGCCTCTCTCAGTGCTGCCAACAGGAACCCTTATTCGCTCGCTTTTGTTCACATCCATCATGTCCTCTCCCTTACTGAACCCTTGTTTATCAATGATGAAATACGTTGTGGATTCCAAGTCTCCCCGCCTCAATCCATCAAAGAACCCGCTGATAGATTACCTCCTTCGAAAAACAATCTACAATCACTTCTGCGCAGGCACAAACGAGGCTGAAGTGCGCAAGACCGTTCAGGATATGAAAAGCCTAGGATTCAAGGGTGTCATCCTTGGATACGCCAGAGAATCAATTGCGAAGGCGGACGAAAACGACAACAGTAGCTTTCACGTTGAGGAGAGTCAACTAGCAATTCAAGACCAAGCAGTGGAGGAATGGAGACAAGGAAACCTACGGACACTGAAGATGATTGGCGCAGGAGACTTCCTTGGAATCAAGTAATGATCAATTCACCATGGACATCTGCGCCAACTCAAACGGACAACTAGCTAACAGAATCAGATTCACCGGTGCAGGCCCTAAAGCCGTCGAAGCCCTCTCTCGCGGCGACCTCGTTCCGCCCCCTTCTATCGCACAAGCCATTGAAGAGATCTGCGAGGCCACAGCATCCCAAAACTCTCGCCTCTGGATTGACGCAGAGCAGCAAGTCTTCCAGCCGACGATCGACGCCTGGACGATTGACCTAATGCGAAGATTCAACCGCAACGGGAGGATAGTCGTCTACAATACCATCCAGGCATATTTGAAGTCCTCGACCGAGAACGTCCACCGACACCTTTGCCTAGCTCAAAGGGAAGGATGGACATTGGGGATCAAGCTTGTCCGCGGCGCCTACATTGCGCACGATATCAGATCCCGCATACACGATACTAAGGCTGATACGGATAACAGCTACGACTACATTGTTGAGAGTCTTTTATCACGAGAGTTCCCACTTAAAACAGCGTCGGATGATGCGTCAGAGTTTCCGGATGTACGGTTGTTTGTTGCCTCTCATAACGCGGACAGCGTGCGCAAGGCGTCGACACTGTATAGACAGAGGATTCATAACGGTCAACCGACAATTCCACTTGAGATTGGCCAGTTGCAAGGAATGGCGGATGAAGTGAGCTGTGAGCTGTTGGCTGGGAACAGCACTGGTCAGTCGGAGACACCCACACCTGGAGTATTCAAGTGTCTGGCTTGGGGGACAACGGAAGAATGCCTCCATTTCCTGTTGCGAAGAGCGATTGAGAATAAATCGGCAATGGAGAGGACCAGAGACACAGCAGTAGCGATGCGACGGGAAGCCCGGAGGAGAGTTGGGTGGTGAGGCATCAGTATGTAAGGAGGACTTCAGCCATTGTATATATTGCTTCTGCAAGCCACATAGACACGGACTGAGCGTCCACTAATCACACTGCGACAACACAGTCAACTTACCTGTCACGCGAGCTTCTGTCCCTAACGCAAAATGCGGGGAAGTACTCATGCCTCCCTCTTTTGGCCATCGGCAGCTGTAACCGAATTCTCCAAGGGCTGAACTCGGGATGGGATTCCGTGCTGTCGTCGAAATCATGATTGTCAATGTTCACCCTTTATGCCTTCAGATAGATGGTTTGATAACTGTCATTCTTCTAATAATCATAACTCAATATCATCTGGGAAGCCGAGCTTGAATCTCAGGCGGCACATTGTCCTTGCCAATAAAACGCATCCACCGTCCAGTATCCTCAAATTCATCCTTGACTTCTTTAACCAATTGGTTGTTCGCCGGTATCTGGCCAGCCAGTCCGACAACACCAACCTCCTCAGCGTAGACAGCCCAGAGCCTCAACAACTCACTGAAGATTTCAGGCTTCTCCTTGCTCAAATCGTGCGTCTCTCCGGGATCCTGTACAATGTCAAAGAGCTCCCACCGCTGCGGGCCCCGAGGGAGAGGAACATAAGTAATCTTGTACCGTCCCTTTCGCAGGGCACCACTTCCAGCGATTTCCCAGCCTGTGACATGATCTTCGCCGTGGATCGATGACAGGGCAGGGGAAGTATCTATGCCAGCGACCGCTATGGCGTCCAGGAACGGCTTCCAACTGACACCACGAACACGCTCGATCTTCCGTCCTCGATATGTGGTTCCCGGATGTTGCAGCCCGGCATACTCCAGAATAGTCGGGACAATGTCCATGACTGTACAAAAGGCATCGATAATGCGACCACCCTCATGTAGGGCTTCCGGGTCGCCCGCCGGCTTCACGACCAAAGGCACACGGCAACCACCCTCTGTGGAGAACATCTTGTAGAGTCGTGATGGGGCGGTAGCTGCCTGGGCCCAGTGACTGCCGTACCACACGTAGGAGGTTGGCCGCCCGATATTTTCCAACGAATTATCATAGTACTTCTCCAGATGTGCGGTGATGCCACTGCCACCGAGAGGCGATGCCTCGTAGCTGGCGCCCTCGGCACCATTATCCGACATGAAGCAGATTATGGTGTTGTCGTATTCACCCGACTGTTGCAAATAATCCACAACGCGGCCGATATTGTCATCCATCACTTGCACCATGGCGGCGTAGACTTCCATCGCACGAGCGGATTTCGCCCGCTCTTCCTCGTTCATCGTCTCCCAATCAAGGCCCCCCGGTCCCGTTACGACTTCGTGTGGCACAATGTCTGGCGCGACCAAGCCGAGTTCCTTTAGTCTCTCGAGCCGCTTAAGTCTCAATGCGGCTGGGCGATTATCGTACTTCCCGCGGTACTTGTCCACGTAGGGCTTGGGCGCTTGCAGAGGCCAGTGCGGAGCAGTGAAAGGGAGGTAGGCGAAGAACGGCTTTCCTTTCTCCGACTCCGGACGCTCGGAAAGAAACTCGATGACTTTCGAGGCGTACGTCTTGGAAGAATAAAAGCCCTCTGGCAGCTTTGTAGAATACTCGGCGTCTTCCATGTGGAGAGCCGCCACAGTTGTCTGGAAGAAAGGATGGACGCCCGCGACAATATCATCATACTCAGGCTCATAGCCTGGGCCTATTAGCAACCCCCAGGTTCAGGATGACCATAACAACTTGCACAATCTCACCATAATGATTCGCAGCACCAGAAAGCATAGCATACGATTTTGCAAACCCCCGAGCATGCGGCGAGTACTCCCGCTTCAAGCCTAGGTGCCATTTCCCCGACATCAAAGTATAGTACCCGCCGTCCCTGAGCAGCTCCGGCAATGCCACCACCCTCTCGTTCAGGTACCCTTCATGGCCTGGGGCGCCTTGGTGAGCGCGAGACAGCGCTATATACTCAGGCATTTGGCCCAGACCGGTCAGATGGTGGTCGGTGCCGGTCATGAGCATGGACCGCGTAGGAGCGCAGGCCGCAGCGACATGAAAGGAAGTGAACCGCAGTCCACCGGGGGAATACGCCAAGGCATCGATGTTGGGAGTACTAATCTCGGACCCAAAGCACCCGCAGTCGCTGAAGCCGAGGTCATCGGCGACGATGACCAGGAAGTTAGGCCGGGATGTCATCAAGGACGATCGGGCGGGAGCCGCGAGCTGTTATATAGACACAACTGGGACTTTTCGAAGGATCATTGTCGAAGGATGCGAATGAAGCTGTTTATATATGTACCTTGTATAGTTTTGCTAGATGATTGTGCCGCAAGGCCGTCGGGATCGCAAAGATTCCACGTCGGCATAGCTTGCGCATGTCAATGCCCGATCACAAAAGTGAAGAAACACTGCCATTCCCGTCCCACAATCAAATCCAGGTATCGCACCTCGTAGAATAATATGGCCAATTGCATCAGAGCATGCTATAGCTTGCTTCCATACTGCATTGGTTGTGTTATGGGGAAATCTGGAAGACTGCCAGAGGAGTCAGCAAGAGTCAGCAAATCGCCGTTTCGAAACCATCTATCCATGGCGGCTCGGTGTCATTCGTTTCGAGTTATATTAGGTGCTGGAAACGAGCAATCAAATGAACGTGAGGGTCTCGGTATGTATAGCGAGCAAGGAAGAGCAGAGTAGGGGGCTTACGGATAAGCAATTCATGAACTATGCTGACTGCATGTAATCAGCCTTATGCTTTTGACTAAGAAGACTGGTAAGAAGCTGAGTTGCTGACGGCCAATGTTCTCTATCACCAGTGCGACGGATGCAAGATGATGGTGTTAGTCGATGCTGATCAAAGTAGGAACCAGCGCATCTCCATCAGTTATGCAGGTGGCTAAGGCGCGCAAACGCGCGCTCGCTTGACCTTCGTTGCACGCTGTGTTTTCATCTCATTCTTCGATACTCCAACGAGTTTCAATGAAATTATTACATGATTAGACCAGAGCTTGAATTTCATACCATTTCGAGTCTCGAATCAAGAAGCTGACCGGTTGCATAAGAACTAAGCTGTAAGCAACTTGTTAGGTCTGCCTGTTAGCTAGCTAGCAAGCATCAGATCATATTATGTACATCATAAGGGAATGTATAATACAATGCAAAAGCCCAAGGATCTTCAATTGCCATCGACTGACGACTCATCCTCAAGCATTGAACTGCCGGTACCGACGGTCATTCAAACCACCAGACAGCGCAGCAGCAGCCCTGACGTCCAGCCTTCTCTTGTTGTTGCCATGACCACTAGACGATCCCTTACTCTCACCCAGGATAGCCCATTCAGCAACAGTAGCACCTTCCTTGCCGCCTGCCTGATTACCCGAAATCAGCAGAGTGGCGTAGCGAGACGTGTGCACAGTCTGCGACAGATTCACATCGGTCGTATTACCAGTAGCCATGACAACTTCGTTGTAGTCAGTGCTCTCGGCGTTATAAGGCTGAGATTGCTTGATGTTCGTCAATGTGGTGACGACCTTGTATCGGGAGTTCCCGTGAGCGGAAGATACCGCGGCCACTGGGTCCTCAAGCATCTCGTCGTGGAAGATGACGGTGGCATTGACGGGAGGGGCTTGCCACCAGTCAAAGTGGAAGCCAGAGACCTTGGAGTTGATCTCAACGTCGGCCAGGGTCACGGTCAACGAGCTCATGTTGGCGGTGGCAGGCCGCCACTTGGTAGAAGTTGCACCGTCTACGGCTGCAATAGGGAACTGACCAGGAGCATAGTCATGAGGAGAGTACACAGGGCGACATTGCACCATGTTTCCAGGGATGGTGTTGTTGAATCCGATCTGTCTGTTTGGAACGACCAGGGGGCCCGTGGCTGGAAGCCGGTAGGCAGTTGAGTTGCTGGGGTCGCCAACCAAGACAGAAATGGTGGCGTTGGCAAAGCGAGAGTCTGCTGTGTCGAGAGGCGCGATGTTTGCGGCTCGGCTGATAGTCGTATGGGTGCGGTTGGAGCTCGCGGAAATGGGCCATCCGCGCCAGTAGAACGTGCGGTATTTCACGTTGGAAACCTGAGGGGGTAGGTTAGGGTCAATATGAATGGCATCGTCGGGAAGCAATCGCAGTCCCAGGTATCCCATGAGGACGACCTGGTTGGCACCGCCATGTCCTGTCAAAAAGGGATAAGCCGGGTGAGTGCCACCGTTGATACTGGCGTCATCGATCATTTGTTCGGACAGTTGGTAGAACGGAGCTCTCATGTACGGGTCGTAAGAGTCCTGATGGTAGGTATAGGCAGAGCAGCCGGACGGTGAGACATCATTTGCAGTGATTGCAAAGATAGCCCACGTCATAGCAGGACCATCAGGAGACTGTTTGTTGGCATACTGTATGCACATGAATGGTTAGTCCCGTTCAGTGTCAGTGCAAAATTAGGAGAGCAAGATGATCTCACATAGTCGAGGTCATTCAGCGCGTACTGGGCTGTATAGTTGTTGTCATAGACCAAAGGATAGGTGACAAGCACCACATCAGCCTGCTTCACCACAGTAGTACCGTTCATGGTGGTATACTCCATCGTCACACCGTTCTCCCTGATGACGAGGACATTTTCTGAGATTTCCGTCCAGGTCTCATTCTGTTCGAGACCAAACTGCTTCCGGAAGGAATTGGCGTAGCTGAGTGTCTCGGAGATAAGAGGCATCGTGAAGCCACCGCCATCAACGTGGTTGGCATATTCATCCTAGAAAATTGATTAGTTTCGAGGTATGCAACACCCAGATAGTCAGACGTACCGGATCAGTCATATTGGTCAGCGTCCAGGACGAACCATTGCGCTGAACAAGGTTCGAATACACAGTGGCAACAGAGTCATAGATGGGAAAATGCTGCTCGCGGAAAGTCTTGGTATCGCCGCTCGCAACCCATTGATACATCAGGGAAAGCCCGATATCGCCGTTCAGGTGATACTGGTAGTCCCAGCAAGGACCAGTACCGGTACAGTTACCGAAGCGACCACTTGTCCAAGGATAGATGGCTGCCGAAGGGGAGAAGGAGGTCTGGTTCTTCGAGCTGGTAAAGGCAGTGTTGATATTCTCAAGTGCCTGTGGGTACAGCTTTGTTCGGTAATTGGTCACACTCTGCGCAGCCTCGGGGTGAGATGCCACCAGACCTGGCTGCATCCAGACGTCGGCGTCCCAGAAAACCAGACCCGCATACGAATCGGATGTCAAACCACCGACGGAGATGCTGTTGACATTGACTGGAGCTCCTGAAACAGCCTTGATGGCATTCTTGCCCACGGTGTTCTGCACAAGGTAGTAAGTGTTGGCGACCGCGATGATCTGGGAGTTGAGGATGTGGTCATCATCTGGCAGCTTTCCGGTGGCAGGGTCGACAAAGCTGTCCACCGAACCGTCCAAGAGAATACTAGCCCACTCTGCCACGTGCGACTGCAGCGATCCCATGTAGCCTGCTCCCATTGCCGCAGACACGGCTTGCTTAGCCGTCTGTTGCGGGTTAGGGAATGCGTCCGATGACGCGGCGCCAACGAACTTGGTGATCCGGACGGTCTCATTCGCACGGAATTTGACATTGACAGCCTGCGCAACGGATGATTCATTGCTGTGGACATAGGGCTTGTCGTTGACCAGAGCTCGGGAAGACAGATCCACGCCAGCGGAGGCAGTCAAATTCGTGTAGACATAGGCCGTGACATTTGAGATTCCCCAGGGCCGCACAGCCGAAAAGAGAGCTCCACTGTCTTGGCCGGATTCCACGAAATCGGTGCGGACAGCCGAGTACCCATCAATGACGTTGACCACTGTCGCCTCAGACCCCTGGGAAGGCGTGATCTCCATATCTACCACGGCTTGGTTGACATGCAACTTGTGAGCGAATAGCCGGTACGTGATGTCGAAAGAGCCCTTGTTACAGCGTGGAGTCCATGTGTACGACCAAGACAACACCCCGGACTTGAAATCGTACGTGGATCGGAAATCAGTGATGGTCTTGTTGTCCACGGTAGCATCGAGATAATTGCCATCGCCGAGGTCGAGAATCAGTCCACTCCAGTGTGGGATACCGCTGATCACGCTCTCCCCCCCGTACTGATTGAGCCAAGGAAAGTTGGAGCCGTTTGTGGTGGGCTGATAGTCAAAAAATCCAGCAATAGTCGCAAAGGTCTGTCTTCTGGAGTACAGGGGCCAGCCGTTGATCACGTCGCCGCCAACTGGAACGTCCAATTCGAAGAATGGGCCGACACTCGCAACGTTGATACCGAGATAACCATTAGCAATGGAACCGCGGGATTGGTAGTGGCCTTGATCCAGGGTAGTAGTCGAGAGCAGCCAGTGATCATCATCCCAGGTCACACCAGGGAATCGAGTCTTGTAGACATGCGACGAATTAGTGTCAGCCTGTTTGTGCCCATGACCGCCGTGTCTCTTCAAGCTCCTCGCAATCCGGTCATTATTGTTCGGTGAGCCGATCGTTGCGGGGAGACACGCGAGTAGTGACACCCACGTCGCCAGGTTCTGTCAATCCTGGTAAGCTAACATTCTCTTGACATTAGTAGAAAGGGCAGACCGCGTGCTCACCTTGGAAAGCATCCTGGATAGCCTCTCAGGGCAGTGAAATAAGCCCGAAGAAGGATCCTGTTGAAAGTACTTTTGACAGTCAGCGTGCACTTCAGAATTCCACGCGAGCAGGTTCCATCCAGTTTAAATAACAGGAGAAGCCCACCACACTCCACACTCAGAAAGGAAGGTGAAAAAAGGCTGCTGTCGGTTTGCTTCTCTCCTCTTCTCCACACTCGTATCCGATACCGGAAAGACCGAATGTCGATCCCCGCACTGAACTGACTGGGCGCCCCGGACGGCTTCCCATGTTCCCGAATCAGCGCGGGTTGGTCACGTCACAGCCCAGGAACACCCCGAGATTTTTCAGGAATCAGAATGCGTGGATGACGCACAGACTTTTCTGAACCTACCCAACATCGTATCCAGCAAACTTTGTCCGCAACCTAATTTCCAAGATTTTGGTGGCTTACCGTGACTTGGGCTCTTGGCGGCAAATTGTAATAAGAATTGATCGCAGCCTAGCAAGTGGCAAGATTGTTTCTGCGGGGTAATCGCAAGCCACCGTCCTACGGGACGGTTAAACGGGCCCGTTCTTTAGAGTTGAGCGTCAGACACGGCAATCCGGTGAGCAGCGAGTCCCCGGGACTTGAGAATGTGGAGGACTTGAAGTGGGAACGGCGGAAAAAAAAAAAGCCTCATCAACGTTTGGAACTTTTCTGGACCAAAAAGAGCGATTTAGACGATAGAAACAGGGGCCAGCAGCAGCCTCTTTCATCATCAGCTCCTGGGGGTGCATGGGTAGGTACAGAAAGTAACCAAAGCAAGGAGAGTTTCTGGAGAGTTCTGGCCGCCCCACACGAATATCCGGCTTTAGCCCGTCAGTCAGGTGCCAGCCACCTGGGCCTCAGGCAGTGTCAGGTGAAATGGTATTAGCTAATGAGGAAAGCGTGAGAGCTTTCCAAGAAGATGGATTTGATTCGGAGATGGATATTTGTACGGATAGTACTACAGTAGTACAGAAGCACAGTATAGACAGAGAAAGCAGCAACTCTCGAGTCACCGAGTGAAAGTCATTAGAATGAGTCAGGCTTTAATTACATTTCCCCCTTTTCTCCTACCAGCCCCTAGTGATCCACGGGAAACCGGTCCAAAAACTTAAAAGTGCTGAGCCCCTCCTTAATACCATTGGCAAAGTCATCAGTGACCGACGGAGCCACATACACGCCGTCCCGAGACGTAGCAATCCCCGCGTTGCGGAGAGCAGCTGCGCCGCTTCCCAGCGCCCCAACAGTCTTGCCGAACCGGAACCCGTCAACAAGAATCTGCAGGGGCCGACCGGTGGGGTACAGAGAGCTTGCACCAGTAGTTGCGTTGGCCGACCCACCGGTAAACGAGGATGTCGTGAAGAGACTCTCTGCGCCAGCGGCAACAACCACAGCGTCAAATTGGATTGCATCTGAAGCAGAGTACGTCTGGTCGACACCGTTGGCCAGACGCTCTGCGACAACAACCACGTCGACACCGTCGTCCTTCAGGCGGTCGCGGAGGGTGGAAGCTCCCTCAACCGAGCCTGGGTGCTGGACAGAACCCAGGACGCCGACCTTGAGGCCATCAAGCTTCTTCAGCTTGGTTCCAAAAGTGCCGACATTGGCGGTCTTGTTGTTGTGATAGAAGGTCGGGTCGGGCTCAGGTTCGGCGACACCAATAGCACGCGCGACGCGTCGTGCAAGGTCGTTATCGATGCGGTTCAATTGAATGATGACGTTGTTCTTCACGACGGGAGATTTAACGTTTGCGTTCTCGAAGCGGATGGCGTCAATAACGAACTGCTTCTCGGCAGGAACCAGAGAATTGTAGAAGAGACGCGGCTGAGACCAGACATCCGCAAAGCTTGGGCTGACCGCACGGACAAGTTTGCCGCTGGTGGTACGGCCAGGAGCTGTGAAGAAGCCATCGCCGACGGTCTGGTTGGCTTGTTTGGGGGAACCGTTGACGGGAGTCTTGGGCGAGTACGCGTGAGGGTTGAGGGGGATGAACATTTGGCCTGCAGAAAATGAAAAGATTAGGACGGAAGCACTGACGTTAAAGTTAGAAAAGTCTCACCTGCTCCATCGCGGTTGTTGTTGTGGACGGGAACGCGAGGCTGGTTAATGGGGAGTTGTTCAAAGTTGGGGCCACCGTGACGGTTCAGCTGAGTGTCCAGGTACGAAAACAGACGCCCTTGCAGGAGAGGGTCTTCAGTGAAGTCAACTCCGCGGACAATGTGACCTGGTTGGAACTATTGGCAGTCAGTTTACAAATTCATTCTGTATCGGCTTCCTGATGGCACCATACCATAACTTGTTCGGTCTCAGCGAAGTAGTTGCGAGGGTTGCGGTTCAGTTGCATCTTGCCCAACTTGGTGATGGGCACGAATTCCTCTGGCACGATCTTGGTGGGGTCCAAGAGGTCAAAACCAAACCGCAGTTGGTCCTCCTCATCCATGATTTGAACGCCGAGCTGATTGAATTTGAAATTAGCTCCTTGTTGCTCTTTCTGATGTTTACCAGACCACTGGGAAAGGAGGACGGCGGAAGACGAACTTACCTCCCACTCAGGATAGCGGCCAGCCTCAATTGCGTCGTACAAATCCTGACGCATGAAGTCGGGATTCTTGCCAGAGGTCTGCTGGGCCTCTTCCCAGACCATGCTGGCCTTGCCCTGCAAAGACTTCCAGTGAAATTTGACGAGCTTGGATGCACCATCGTCTGTCACGAATCGGAAGGTATGCACACCGAATCCATCAACATGTCGGAAAGAACGAGGAATTCCATGCCCAGACATAGCCCAGAGCAGCGTGTGCATCGTGCTTGGCTGCTGGCTGAAGAAGTCCCAGGCAGAGTCATGAGCACTGGCAGCCTGAGGGATCTCATTGTCACCTCTGGGCTTGACGGCATGGATCAGATCGGGGAAGAGGATAGCATCCTGAATGAAGAATACAGGGATATTGTTTCCAACAATATCTATAACGGTTAGCAAGACGATGTCAATTGTGCGAATTGACTAACGTACCGAAATTGCCCTCGTCGGTATAGAAACGAGTGGCAAAACCGTGAACATCGCGGGCCAGATCCGAACTGCCCCTGCTGCCTGCGACCGTCGAGAAGCGGACAAATACAGGAGTTTGCTTGCCTTCCTTACCCAGGAAAGAAGCCGCAGTGATGTTCGAGAAGTCGCCATATGAAGTGAAGACTCCATGGGCGCCGGCACCACGGGCATGGACCGCACGCTCGGGGACCTGCATACTCGGTCAGATCATTCTGTTCATCACAGGAAAGCGATAAGGAGTCTCGGTATCGTACCCGTTCATGGTCGAAGCGCTGGATCTTTTGACGGAAAATGAAATCTTCGAGCAGGGTGGGACCACGCTCTCCGGCACTGAGACTATTCTGATCTTCGATAGGGCCGCCTACGTCGGACGTCATGAAGGTATCATTATCGCTGAGATAATACTGGGACAAGAATTGCTCTGTGGCTGCGGCAGCGTCGCCATCGGATACCTCATCACGACGGTTGAGCTCGCCGGTCATATAAGGACATACCGCATTGGCGACGCCAATGAGGCCGGGGATAAACGTGAGACGCATTCTTGATGAGTCTCCGTTATGCGGTGACAAATGGGGAAGAAAGCGCGTCCAATTGGGCGTTGTGCTTGATCATCAGAGGGACCGGAAAAGATGGAAGAGGGGCAAGAGGCCTGTTTATATATCCATCGAACCCACTGCTTTTCAGTATCGGGCAGGGGGCGCCGATCACCACATGGGATGCAACAATACCAAGAAGCACTAAGCAGGGAAGCAGACGAATCAATATTGCGGATATGATATTATGCAAGTCAAACGGTCTACTCCGTAGTAAATGCAGCAAGGTACGTGATGCAGTGGAGAACCAACGGCCTGATGGAGATGTGATGATCCTTCAACTATCCACTAGTTCCTGAGTCCTGACACTTGGTTTGTCACAAAGAAGAAGCAGTCGGCGAGAACGAGTCAGATTCCCCCATTTAGTCAGTCGCAAACAAACAGTGCATCCTCCAATGGAAGGTGCGGGCAGCAGCAGATCCATTCTTGGCGGGAATGGTCATTTCGCTTGTGAAGAAGAAGAAGAAGAAGATCATCAGCTCAATGGACAGGCCCAGAGTATGTGATGTGTATTCTGCTGACATTCATTCTCACTAAGGAAGTGGTCGAGGCCGCGATGCTTGGTAATATTCTGTAATAACATCGGTCTGGGCACTCCGGGGAGAAGTGACCAGCCTCAACATCCCCACTTCGACAATCGCCTTTATTTGTTCGGATGTATCGATGGCTTCACCTTGGCAAGTCTCACACCCGACAATCATTCCACTTTGCTCCGTATCCACTCACCGTCCAGTCGCCGGTCATGACGTTGCTGCGCCGGGCAATTTTCACATCGCGATTTCCACGACATCCCATCTCCCTCATTCCAACTTTATCGCAGCATACTGTGGAGTACACTTTGATGTACAATCCTTTCGGATATTCCTCGGCATATTCGGTTCCTGGATTTATCATTTCGCCTCAGAACCAACGAGTGATAAAGCAGAGATGATCATTGGATGTGCTCTGCGATCCTTGTTGAAAATCCAAACAAATAGCACGCATATGCGATCAGTCCCGTGCTGAGACAAAGCGATGCTTGTGGCCATCTATTTTTAGAGATCCTGGTCAATCAAGGTCAAAGGTACTTGCATAACGCATCTTACACCGTAGTTTCGTTGACTTCGCAGATAGGTACTCTGTACTGCGACCGTATGATCGGTCAGGAATGTGTGCTGATGCAATCTACCAGAGCGAAGAGTCGCCCAATGCACTTGATGTGCATTCGTCACAATTGTATCGCAGCGGATTGGTGGGAAAAGACAAGGTCCATATCACGTTAATCTTTAGCGTTATAGTCTAATGTGCCCTTCCAGCCACGATATTAATAATATGCAGCTCCTTGAGCTGATTTGCTAGTCAGAAGCGTGGCAATTGAACCTCCATCCGGTCCATCTTGAGCAGGTCTTGACAGCATTCCTGAATCCTGCCCCTTGCTTATTAGACGTCGTGCATGGAAGCCTATCGCTCCATGGACAATAGAACTGCTCTCACAAATCCATTGCCCCATCAAATGACCAACATTCAGTCACCGTGAAGTCCAAATAATAATAATTATTAGTGAGCTTACCTTCCCTCCTCCCACTGCCAAGCATCCCCCCGCGCCTTGGCTTATGCAATAGCTCAAGCTATCACCAAAGACCAATGAAGGACTCAATTAAAATAGCACTGGGCGTAGCTAGCTTTCATCCCTGGCTTAGTATAAGTAGATATGGTTTAGGATCTCTTATTTCCATTGAAAAGTTCCGGCCGAGCCGTCGCCGTAGACCAAGTTCAGACAATAAGCCGGTAACTAGCACAGGCCAACATAGCACTTAGCAGGGATGATGCTAGGGCTAGGAGCGAATAGGATGGGCTGTATGCCATACGTCCAATCCAATAGCTATGGCCATGAGTGGCGATGGCCGAAAAGCTGTGGTTGCTATGTGCTATGATATTGTTACCCCTGGGATTGGCTTCTGTACAAAGGGTGTAGATAGAAAAATAAGTCCTAGGTATCTCATGTAGTAGGACCCAGGGACAGAATTCCATACTCATACGTGATCGGAGCTCGGCCTAATAAATTTTGACTCCAAAATATTTGATGTAGCCTTCGTGCTAAGCAACTATCCGGACTCCGAAATACCTCTTGCAAATCCTGAGAAACACGTCGGACTCCGAACTCCTCGATCCTTCTCGCCCCATCAATTTGATCGGAGTATGTCGCCATTTCTAATCAAAGATTGATGCCTTTTCATCAAATAGAATTCTCTTTAGTTACCCAGCCCCTCTTTTCGGTTGCACGCCTGCTGCGCCACGTCCGAGATTGGGGAACCTCCCTCCCGCCGCGAGATGCTTAAGGCATTGAGGGACGTGGAACTCAGCGTGAAGGGCCTTGGGAGTTGATGAATTTTGAATTAAACCCACAGCAGCTCCGAAGTCTTAATATCCGCATTGATCCCATGGCATTGGACAAAACCTTACCCCAGAAGCTGTCGTACCTTGCTCCCTACCCAGGTCACTTAATCCCGGATCATGAGGATGATGCGCTAGTGGGTGCTTAGAATGGCCTAGACGATGAAACGGAATATTCTCTCACTCATCCCGTCCATGCGCATATGTGATTAAATATATACATTCCCTTTGCCTTTCAAGTTCAGTTTCCTATAAGGTGCCTTCTAATGTTAGGGGCTATGGTGGCCTGCAACGCTGCTATATGCAGCCAACGCCAACAGTATGGAGGGTTTAGACCTACTAGGTTATAATATACTATACCTCTCTACTTACACACTTCCAGAAGATATGCTAATTAATAGGTGTATTTGGACAGGGATTCTAGAAATTTAATTAAATGTGCCTGCCAAGCATTCCACAGCTACTTGATTATGTGGGAAGTAGAAACTTGCACTCAGGGTTCTTAACACAGATTATGCTCATAAATACCGCTGCTTCCCCCATGGCCTAGTGAAAGCGCCATTCTAGGCCTGGTCGCTCAGCTCATGCCAGGTGTGAGCCTCGAGCGGCCGCCCGTATCAGTAACGGCACAGCCTCTACTGCGGAGTTTTGCCAACTCTTCCTAAAATATGCGGAGCCTAGACATTTGCTTGAGACGTAAAAGGTGGCCTATGGAGTAGCCAGCTGGACACTGCCGTGACTAGTGTTCATGCCTAAGTTTGCGTCTTCTCATCATCGTCCTGACAGAATTTTATCTGATTTCCAAACGGGTCGATGACGCCCATCTCTTGCGATCCCGCCGCCGGACCCTCTTCAATTCCCGGCCTCATATATCGGTACGCTTTGGCACTTAGTTCGCGATGATATTCCGCGATTCCCCTCATCATTATGCGGACCTGCACACCCGGGCTGCCATCCCCGTGATGCTCACTTAGGTGAAGGATCAGGTTTCCCCTAGAAATCTGCCGATATAGCGGCGCGTTGTCGTCGAACCGATGATCCCAGTCGACCTTGAAGCCGAGATAGTCGAGATAGAACTCGTCCGCCTTGACGATGTCAAAGATGCGGAGGATGGGGACGACCGATTGGAAATCGATAGCCATGAAGTCTGGTTACGAGTACCAGTGAAAGCAGTGAGCAGTTGATCGTACACCTTATCTTTACTGTAGTCGAGAAACCAAGTAAATTGGTTCTGAAAGAAGGCGAAATATATGTGGAGGATTTGGCAAATCATGGAGCGGTCAAACGGATGACACCTCGGTTGGGTCCTTGAGGTCGGTGCCTGCCGCACAGGCCACCCAAGCTGAACTATCAGGCAGCATGCTGAAGAAGCTGCCCAATAAAGTCTTCGAAGAAAGCACCTCAGTGGAACCCGTATAGACCCGAGAAAGGATGACTCCTTCCTGGGTATAGGCAGGCAGTATTTGATAACGTTGGCCTCGATGGAATTCTGCACACGCTTGTCCACAGCCAAAGCACTGTCTCTCTGAATAATGCTGACTGCCTGCTCGTAATCATATTCGGCAACCTCATCGGCATATTTCCGGATCCTGTCAGGATCGGTTCTTGTTGGGGCAATGGTGGTTCGATGGCCGTATCGAGCGATCGCCGAATTTACCATGAAACATTCAGACAATATCGAGGCCATTGCTCTCATTGTAAACGCGGAGTCTGGCTGAGGACGAGGAAGTGTCAACAAGGGAGTTTCAAAGGGTGGGCATCATTCACATGGTCGTCGTCAGGCAAGGCTATATAAAGGATCGTTAGCCTTGGATCAAGCAAGTGGAACAAGTTGTTCAGGTGGTAGAAGTCACATATCTGTCAATTAATACTCTGAATCTTCATACTATCAGTGTTGGTTGTGTATGGCGGCATTACAGGCCGCTGTAGCTCCTAACAGTTGAACTCACCTAAACTCAGACCAAATGCAACTCTGGTAGTAAACTAGGTAATCTAATTAGGCACCTAGAGCCCTCTAGAGTTATTCAGATTTATAAGAGTCACTAAGGGAATTTATATGATTGGAATAATTATAAATCTAGAAGCTTAAGGGGCACTGTGTAGATGCACAGTGCCTATCTCTCCTCTTGTGATATATCTCCTACTGTGATAGATTTGCAAAAGTGGAGTGAGTCCCTTGGACTGTTAAATGGTAAGCAACAAAGCATGTATTTCGACCTTACTTTTTAGCTAACGTGCACCTACCATAGTGTCGGAGACTACCCCTTTACGGGCTTATATAGGTAAAGACGAGCAGCCCGAGTCCGGGCGCTACCATATCGCAGATCTGAATGGTTCCACTATCATATTTGTAGTCCAAACACTCCATATTTGGATCTTGACAGTGAGTTGCCTGCATAGTAATAAGAGCCGGCCTGCCGGGGGATAAGTAGATCGGTGATGATGTGATCTCATGAAAATCTCATCAAACCATGTGGGGAACTTGACATTGATCGGCAGCAATAGCTCAGCTGGAATGTGAAGGGTCCAGCCAGAAGCAACTACGTATTTATCAGCTGGGATGCACAAATGGACAAGTCATCCTCAGAAATTGAGGGTTTTTCTTTTTCTTTTCTTTTCTTTTTTCCCCTCCTTTTTGAAAGGACGGATTGGCAGGAGCAAGACTTTTGACAGAGCTTTTGCTTGTGATGACCCCTTGAAATGATCATAGCGACAACATCTTAGAAAAGAGGATATCGGAGATGATCATGCAGCGTGTCTTCAGTTCTAGCCCCTGATTGAGTTTGCTGGGTAATGCAGTCTACCCTGTAAATACTCACACTGTCAGCCAATTCGGATCAATGCTTGGGGGATCGCCAATACCTTCGCCGAAACTAGGTAGCAATGCTTGAGATCATGCGTTCGTCCGAGCACCTAGACTTCGCCCACACATCGTGCTTTTGGGATAAGCGCAATGGAGACCTCCCCCTTGTGCGTATCTTTCTTCTCTTCAGGGGTGTGGATTAAACTGCCCAATCCACGAGTTACACAAATGCAGGGTTTGCGAACTTGAATGCAAAGTATAAATGAGCCATGCTTCCCCAGTCCCGTTCTTTTTCTCCCTCAGTCGTTCATTCGACTCATCTGTTGATTTTGATCCGCATTCCCTTAAATCTTTGATAGATCATCATGCTCAAATCTGCACTGTCTCTGGCCTTGCTGGCAGCTACTTCCCTAGCCGTCGACCCGGCCGCCATCTACACTGGATACTCTGGGGGCAGTGTTAGGCTCCGGATTGGCAATGGAGGAGCTGGCCAAAGTGGCTTGATCAAGGGTACGCCTTGGATCACCTCATCTGTCAATGTCTAGCCTACTGACTCTGTCAATACATAGCTCTCGCCGATGCCTTCATCCAGTCCAGCGTCAAGAACGGCTCCGACCCATTCAAAGTCGCCTGGTACAAGAACGACACCACCGAGTCCATCAACTACCTCAAGGATGACACCGTCGATGTTGGCATTACCTATACCCCCGCTGCTGAAGAGATCGCCATCAAGCAGGGTGTGGCCAAAAGCCCTGCATGGTATGCCTGGCGCGACCACTTTCTGCTAGTTGGACCACCCTCCAACCCGGCCGGACTCAATAAGGCAGACGACATCAAAACCATGTTCTCCAACATCTACGCCGTTGCATCGGCTGGTGACGCCGCCAACGTCACCACTCCTGTTCGCTTCCTGACTCGCTATGACAAGTCAGCCACCAACATCAAGGACTCCCAGCTGTGGATTGAAATCGGACAAGTCAGTCATCCACTACACCTTATCCGAATACCTTAAAATAGCTTGACTGACAAACACTAGGTTCCTTGGGCAACCAAGTACTCCACCTGGTATCATCAGTACATTGCCTATCCCATTCAAGCCTTGACTGCGGCCATTCTCCTCGAGGAGTACACCATCACTGACCGCGGGACCTACCTGTCTATTGACGAGGCGCTTGCCAACAAGACCACCATCTACAAGGCTGCCACTGACGACCCTGCCGATCCTCTGCTCAATCCCGCACACATGCTCGTCGGCAAGAAGGCGAGCAACATGAAGATGGCTGACCAATTCACCCAGTGGGTGATCAGTGCCGAAGGTCAGGCTGTCATTACTGGCTTCAAGAAGAACGGAAAGCAGTTGTATACCGCTGCGCCTGCTAACAAAACTGCTCCGTTTAAACTCTAAAGTGGCGTGGGATATGGAACAGTCATTAGCAGCTTAAATTTCTCCTATTGTTAATAATAATAATTCTTCAGCAATTTTTCCGCCTGCTCATAGATTAGAATTCTCTTTTTCCTTTTTTGGCCGAGGACTCTGCTGACGCACATGTGAAATGGCCCCTGATTTATGTTGATGGTTCTGGATATAGTCATTGCACTATTGGAATACTGCGCAGAATGCTGTGCTGTGATAGGCAGTGGATATCTTCCTCAATGACAAATTCCAGAAACTGAAAAAACAACAACGGCAGTGACATCAGGATTTTTTAAGCTCTTCGGTTTCTCCAACACGTTTGCGGCTATTACCGCTATTTTCACGAGATTAGTTGATCTGGGATACTTCCCCAGCTAGTGGAAGGCAGGCGCGGATCGTATACTCAACACTCTAGGGAAAATCCTCGAAGCGCCGAAGGCTCTCCCTCCTATTGGGCGGGGAAACACAAACTCCTCCCCGGACACTCTGTTTGGAGGCAGACCGGGACGGGACACTGAGCAAGGCCTACTAGTGCTTGCTAAGGTGTCTTACTGTAGGTTGGCAATTTTGCAGAAGAAGAGGCGTCCAGAGATATCTTGAAGCCAGCCCCTGGTGGAGATCTTACATGTTTATGTAGTACGGTTTGACCTTTGTGTGTGGTGTGCTTTTAGAATAATGGATGATGCCGTGATGCTAGCTGGATACAGATGTGGTGACGGAAGTGTCATCACAAGGATCAAATGGCTCATGAAGACGAATCATACATCTGAGTTGCCCCAGTGATGACTTATATCAATGTGCCTGGCAGCAATCTGTTGCCTATTGCGTTTCATCGCCTCAGGTAGGACCAAGATACTTCTCAATCTCATTACAGAACGTTGTCTATGCCAAGACGATCGTGGCAAACCACTCTGCTCTATATCGTCTTACATTTCAAAATGATTTGAGCGAGTCACTTAGTCCTGTCATTCTCGTTGATCTAATGGACCTGCCCAGTCACGTACCAATGGCACAGCATCAGTACCCGATGTCAACTTAAACCACCAGTCCTAGAGTCGTGCATATGGGAGAAACCGGGGACGTATTGTGTATCGTAGGCAAATCCGCCTGTTTTTCTCCGAGTGTATCTGCTACTGCTTGGCCATTCCTGTCAAAGCATGAGCTTGAATGAACTAGCCTAGCCTGAGACGATTGCCTCACCAGGGCAAAGTCGCCCCGGCGAATGAATGACCGAGAGAATGCATTAGTGATATGGGAATTCGGTGAAGCGGCTTGCGTGCTGTTCGATGGGAAAGCGGATTCCTCCATCAAGAACGATATTGCAAAGAAGCCAGCATCGGATATAGCTAGAACGAAAGATCTTGGGATATAGTTGTGTCAATGGAAGGGTAACTTGACAAAATGCAAATAGTCTAGAAAGCTCGTTATCGCAATTCGATTTGGGTACGATTCTTCCGAAAACTGTCACTTTGGTAAAAGGAATCGTTTTTGTACATCAAACCATGTACCCAAGCTTTGCCCACGATAGTATAATGCTGGTCCTGGCGACGAAGGTACCAGGGGTGACTGCATGCAGCAAGAAGGGCCACGGTGTCTCCGATCTGGACGCTGGGAGGTGCTAATCCAAAGTAACCTTGTTCTGTTTTTATGAGAATGTGCTTGGACATTTCCATGCGCGCCTCCAGAGACCCCCAACGTGGCTCATCCAGTTCCAGGAGTTCCAACAATCGATCCTTGTCCAAGCGCCGAAGGAGTGCCTGCACTTTGCCATCCTCGGCTGATGGTGCGTGGCCCTCATCATGACCCTGGACCCGAGCGAGTGTCGGGCCAAGAATCGGACGACTTTCCAGCTCGTCTGACCAAGTCCGGCGGACTTGTTGATAGTTGTGTTGGCATTGAGCGAGCCATTCGCTTACTGCGTCCTGCTCCTAAAAGTGGTGGGTGTGGTCAGTGTATGGCTTGGTGCCGATTGGGTTGTCCGCTATAATGGTACGCCAAAAACCCTCGAATTGGGCCTTAAAAGCACCATAGACGCTGGGAGTCTTCTTTTTGCGTTCTCGCTCGGTTAACATGTAGCACAGATCGACTTCCTGAAACATCTGTTCGTTGCATCCAAGGACGTCCGAGCAGAACGTGACTTTGTCCACGATGCACCCAGATACCACGAGGGACTCTCCCTGTACCCGAGCATCATATGGGATCAGGCTGGCTGTCTCGTCAATTCTTCTTGTATTAAACACAGTACTTTCTCTCTCAGCTGACCAATTAGGGACCCATGTAGGTAAATCCAACTGTTCTGGGGGCGGTCCTATAGTCTGCTCGAAGAAACTTAGGATGTGGCAGCTTCCCCCGAACGACGTGGTATCTCCCCTGTCTCTCTCGTGGTTATTCTCTGCAATATGTTGGGCAGTACTCAGATAAATGTCTCGGACACCAAGGCTGTAATCTACGCAGTTTTCAGCCCATTGCAGCACACCCGGCCGCTTGGAGAACCTTTGCAGGAGACCCACCAAGCTGAATATTTGGTCCCGCGGGTCTGTTGACTTTTGCTTCCGAAAGTTGTTCAGTAAATGTCCAATATCAATTAGCCCGAGTCTGCCGTTGCGCCCGCTGCTTCGAATATAAGCCATTTGGTTAAAGACTGTGTGCCCTTCAAAAGTCAAACGGGACAGATGGGACAGATGGGACGGTGTTTTCATGGAACGTGCCCATATGAAAATCTTCTGTACATTCTTCTGCGCTTCAAAAAAATGGAAGTCGTCCAGGTAAAAGTTCTGCATATATGTAGATTGGAGTCGGTCTAGGCCGAACACATGCCAGAAGGACTCCAGATCTCCTTCATGCTGCCCGCAAACAAGCGTAGCTTTTCGAGAAAGAATTATCTCTTGCACAATCCAGGCTCGCTGGAAGTATGGTCTTTCGAACAGGTCGTTGATCGCACAAAAAACCTCTCCGGCTTCACTATCTGACAGTCTCATCTCTGCTGGCTTCGTTGCCTCCTTCAGGAAATCGGTGAACGTAGCGAAGTTTTCGTTGGCCAGGCGTCTGACATGACCAGCGTCCCAGTCAGGCATTATCCCGAGTATGGAAGTCTGATCTTGTGAGGCATCTCCATGTGTACTGTGGTCCAGGTGCCTGCATCCGATATACATGAGGAGCTGGGATCTAGGAAAATCCACCCACGATTGCTGTAAAAGCTGCTCTACCATCCCCCGGAGGCTCGGGTCGCAGTCGTCAGGCCAGGTTGGTGGATCGAATCGCTGCTGCACCTCCGCTAAAACATCATATAGATCAGGATCAGCTATACATAATATCGTAGGAGCGGATCCGCTGGGCTGATCCAAACTCATGCACTGGAGTCGATAGTCCGCCCTCGTTGACATCACCTCAAATGCCCGCTTGATATTAACCTCCGGGTTGTCTTTTCCGAGCCATACCAAGACCTCTTCAGCCCCCTCGTAAATTTGGCTCATCATCCGCACCTGCTGACTCCTTTCGCTGATTGATCCCTGGTGGATGCAGATTGCGTCCACCCATAAGCGACGGGTCTCTGTTGGGCTCCGGAAACGATTTAAGGCGTCGAAGAGATTTGATGTTATCATGAACTCGTGATGATTGCAAAGTATTAGGCGTAGGTCATCGGTGGTACTTCCACACACATAGGAGAGTGCCTGGTATTTTCCCGGATCCGCTATCGGGGCGACGTGAAGTTGGACTTCGATCAAGTCGTATTCCGAGCCTGGAAACAAGTCCAGGATTCTGATATGATCCGGAGGAAGTACATTATAGATATGTGCATTATTCTTCTGCTCGACCTGAACTGTCTTTGCGGGGACGAAGTCGTCCTTCTTGGGCTTTTCCATAACTGTGCAATGAAAGGACGCAAAGCAACTGATGGAATGTACAGCACGACTGAATTACGTTGATGAGGGCTTGGGATTCGTAGATGAGGAACTCCTACACTGGGAAGGCTTTGGACTATTCATTGGAGTCAACTGCACAACACCTTCCAGATTCACTGGTTTTCCTGAGAGCCGACAGAGAATCTCAGAATGGATGGATGACTGATTGCCTCAGCCTTGTAGACAATAATGCAGGGGGACCTAAAGCGGCACAGCAAAAGCCATTAGTACCCAATCCAATGCTGCCACATTTCTCCGATCCTTGAGCAAGTCAGATTGTATCACAGTGTTAATTATATTGTGAAAGGCTATCGCGCACATCTCACAGAGTTGGTTAAGAATTTACAGAGTTTTAAAATGAATATAGTTCAGCATGACAATATTTGCTAGGCACAGTCTGATAGAGCAGCCTGGCTTTCGGGCAGAAACATATTATCCTGACCGGCCAGCCAGGGCTAAGGACCAGTGTGATAAGGTATCCTGGGTGACTACTACTAGTCAACCACCATCCGCAATCCGTATTCTGATATGAGGCTGAAAATTGGGATATGATTTGTTGGGTGCAACTTCCATCCCCCACGCTGTACCCCAATTTTCATGCAAGTTCTTGTCGCCCTATGAGATGGGATACGTCCGCGAATATCTTCTGATACAACCATGCTCCTGTAACTCTCGTCACTTTTAAGAATAGCCAGCCTTCCTTGACCAAGAACGCAAAAAAACCTCAAGCAAGCAAAAGCAACACCTTTTGAAAGATGGCCCAATCTGATTCTGCCCGCTATCCCGTGATAGTTATACCTCCGCTCCTGGATCAGGAATTGACCACACTAAAGCCTACCATGATTCTCAGGGATTACGATAATCTTCCGCCATTCACACTTATACTCGACTGGGAATGTCCGGCTTGCTCTGAGGGTCGACAGTATAAGCCCCACGACGGAGGCGCCGAGCCCGACGAGCACAGGGTGGACCATAGTCGCGCAATCTCACAGCAATTCATGGAGCTGCGATATACAGACCAACCAAGGTACCTGATATGGCCTTCGATGGCAGCTTCGGAAGAGCACAAAGACCTTTTTAGCCGGAGCACGGAGCTGCTAGCGTCTAGATGCGAATATGCCGCGCAATGGCAACCTGGCTCGGGGCAACAGGCTTACTTGAAGGTGGTACCCGGCCCGATAATGAACCCGGTGCAGGATCTGGAGAGATTCGAAGTCCCAGTGTTTTTCATTCGCCCATCGAGAACGGTCTCGGATAGGATTGACGCAAAGATCGTCTTCTTTGAGCCCGAGGAGCTACCGTCCCTTTGTATCCTTTCCCACCTGCCGTTGGACGAGTGTTTTACGTTACACCATGTCGAGGATGGACACGCACATCTTATGCAAAGTGGCGTCGATTCGAAAGAGATTCCAGAGTTTCCGCAAGGAAGCTGGGACAGCCAGGACGCCCAGGCAAAAGCCCTTCTAGCGCCTAACCCTGCGCTCGACAACTCAATGCAGCTCTTCATTGCGGGAGTTCCAGACCCTAGCCTCAGGCCACTTGCTGTGCATGCATTCAGAGTTTTGAGATTCTACAAAATAAACTATGTGTACACGACGTTACTGCGTTCATATCTCCAGAACGAAAAGATCTGGAAGACTGATATTTGGAAGGTTCCAAAATACCGAGACTCGTATCCCCTGTGCACTGCCCAGTGGTGGGATCCCGAAGAAACGATCGATTTCCTAGACGGCCCTGTCGGTGGTCAACGCACAGAGCTGCTGCACCTGAAGCATCTCAATCCAAAGGAACTGCTCAAGATCCGGTTTAACGAGTATGCATTCATGCACTACGGTAATCTTGACATGTCCGCAACTTCCACTCAAATTCGTCTCATCGAGGGTGAAATTTCCGAGGAACATGAAGAGCCAACGAATTGGAGGTTTGTCCACACAGAACTGACTGCAGAAGACTGTCCGCCCTTCTATTACATTGACGATTTTGTATCGGATTACCTAGATGGTCCTCCCCGGTGTGAGATCGTGCGCCTGAACGGCAAGGAAACAGCGATCCCCGTCCCTGTAATGGGCATCATCAAGGAATTAGCAAAGGAAACAGAGAGGCCAAGTGAAGGCGTTGCCAAAGTCTACTTTTTTCTCCGACATATGTGCATCAATAATGCGAGCTGTGAGGAACGTACACATTATGCGCCGCTATATCCCCAGATTCGCAACCAGGCAAAATCATCTATGTATTCTATGAGGGCCGGCAGCTACTCCTCGCTTCTGAAAATGGATCAAATCAGCAGCTTTTACAGCCCTCTCGAGAAAGACAAGCATAACATCCGATTGTTTCGATTGAAAGACTGCGATACTCAGAGTCCCGATGCTCCGGTGGAGCTCGAGGTTCTTATCACGGACATTGAGAGCGCACCCAAATTCATCGCCATATCCCATGATTGGGAGACCGCTGGCTCACTGGGAACAATTATGATGGAAGGAAGAGAAATCATGGTACCAAAAGAGCTGGAGTCTGCTCTGATACAGCTACGACGCGTCTCAGAAGGCAGCTACGTATGGGTAGACATGCTAAGCATTAACCAGCTAGATCTCGATGAGCGCGCTTCGCAGACGAGCTTGTTGCCACACATTTACGGATCAGCTGACTACGTGTTTGTGTGGCTTGGAGAGATAACGGCCGACTTTGTTCGCATACTGAACGCTCTCAGTCGCATACAGATCCCTCGTACGAGTACCGAATTGCCCGGACTGTACGTTGAGATAATCCGGATTTTACTCGAGATTGACAGTGCGTTAGAAGGCTTGAGAGGGTTTCTCAAAGCACAGTGGTGGAAGAAGATCTGGATGATACAACCATTTGTGCTAGCACAGTCCTTGGAGCTCTACACGGAGACAGCGATGGTCGAATGGGAGGTGTTCGGCAAAGCGATCAAAGTGCTCCATGCGTACGTCTATCAAACTCCTCCGAGCTCCGAAATTCGCCAAACTGCTGCATTTCAGCTCCTTTCCCCTCTCGTTCAGAACGTGTACGACATATCTATGCTGCGAGAATGGCACAGGCACGATGATCAGCCGTCGCCTGCAATAGGCAGGGCGAAGGACTATCTGCTATACTGCCTGTGGCTCCTTCATCCTCGTGAGCACAGCGATGCGCGCGACATTATATACACTGCTTGTATGCTTGCCCAGCGAAACGCACCCATCCTTCACCTGAGCTACAAGAAGACGATTAGAGAAGTCTATCATGACGCTGCTATAGCGATCATTACCTATTACAGGGACCTGAAATTGCTGTCACACACGCTTTTCTCTCGTAGACGCCACGAATCAAGAAAAGCCGACTCGGACGTGCCTATTGAGCCCTTGTACTATTGGCCTAGTTGGGTTCCTGATTGGCGTCTTCGTCAATGGGGTCTGGGATCTACGACGTTTAATCTCGAGGATTTTGTGGTGTCCCCGCAACTTGGGTTCAATGCATGCGACGGTCTCAAGGCGCACATAGAGTTCTCTGATGATTCCAAAATCCTTCACGTTGTTGGTGTACAGGTTGGGAGAATTAAGAAAGTGTTCCGGACAAAAGATCCCCGCAACTCTGTTGACCAGGTCAGATTGCCGCAAGAGCTCGACACTGACTGGGAGACGCTGCGCCTCACACCCCCGGGACATCAACGGGAGTACATTGCTGGTGGCCCCTGGCCAGTAGCTTGGATCCGGACGTGCGAGATCATGGACCGGGAGTCATTCTCCGGGATGGTCGGCAGAAGAATACTTTGTCTTCCAGAGAACAGCTTGGAGGACAATTTGCGACGCCTAGGTCTTTATGGCCATGGCCATCCAGAGCGCGCTATCGATGAGATAGGAACATACCGATACGGATCCCCCGAGCCTTCAAGTTGGGATGGAATCAACGCCATCCTTAAGCCTCAGAGGCTCACAAACGCCGCAGGAGAACCAATCATAGAAGAAAGATTCCATCTCATCTCGTTAGATTCGGGCCACGTTGGCTTTGGCGGGTACGCTGTCCAAGAGGGGGACCTCGTATGTATCCTTAAGGGAGGCAGCTACCCGTATGTGCTTAGACAGAGGCGGGACGGCCTTTACCACCTCGTCTCGGACTCTTGTGAGTTTCAGACAACACCCCACAGATAGTATTTAATACTAACCTTGCCTCTCAGATGTACATGGCGTAATGAAGGGCGAATTTGTTCGCAACAATGCAGATGTGGGTGCCAAGTGGAAGGACTTTGGCATTGTATAGGATGGGTCGAATCGTTGGATATCCACATATAACATGTGTCTTTTCAGCGCTCAGGTTAGGGTCATCTTCTGGGAAAATCACAAAGGTGAACTCGCGCTTCCCTTAAGGAGAGTCAATGACGAATCCGGTGGTGCTAATTTCGGCGGGGCTTGGGTCAGGCGCAACAATGGATCGGACATGCATACGAACGCAGTAGAGAAGAATCAAGCAGGACGCGGGAGCACCGTCCATGTGGATGTTGAGGGCGTGCTGCAGCTTTAGCGATCAGCTAACGCAAAAAGATAGCCTCCCATTACAAGCGACGAGAAAGTCCGAGATTCCTCAGATGACCGTGCTAAGGTGTGATTGTTCCCGCGTCACAGTAGGCCAGGCTCATTCCCAATAATATCAAATAGTCATAACAGGTATACCACTGCATAAATTGCCTCACTTAAGCCTCCACGGCCTACCGAACCTCGAGACGGCCCAAGATGCCCGGATCGTCCCGAAGCAGACCACTCTCCACATAATCCTTCACCACCCACAGGAGACTTCGCTCCACGACAGGTGAGGGGTCGTCAAGAGGCTCGGTTAAGGTCATTACCCGCGAGAGATACCCGAATAACCCGGTCAAGAGCTTCTGTTTTTCCCCTTGGTCCCCTTGCTTGATTGATGCGAGAGCGGAGGTGAACAGGGCCGGTGCATAAGTGGGTTGCACGGCCGGTACGGTCACCGAACCATCGCGGTTGAGCGCATGGAGGAGCGGCAATTGCAAAGACGCCTCGAGAGACGCCCACGCCGTCTCATACAATTGTGCCGTTGGGAGGTCCGTCACGCCTCCCATGCATAGAAGCCGCATGAGAGCTCGGTCCTCTGGCGCCCGAACATCTAACGGTCGGAACCCCTGTTCGTGGAGTGCGTTAGCCCGTTGGATCAGGACGAGATCGTACCCGCCCCGTAACGTGAGTTCCCCTGAAGTAATTCTGATGCAGGAGGTATAAGCGCTGAGATAGGCGTCAAAGATTGGTTGGGTCAGTTTCTGGGCACAGGTCCAGTCTATGTGGCCCGCTGCACCAGCGACGTCCAGGATCTGCTCCATGAAATGCAGATCAAATGCCCGGCGGTAGCATTTCATGTCCATCAGCTTTGACAGGGAGCCGGGGCTGTTTTCAGCCTGTGCGAGCTGCCCAAAATTCAAAGACGCACCCAGCTCTAAGCCGCGTAATACATCCGCCTTATCATCGTGCGACAGTCGGTCAAGACAGCCGACAAGACCGACTTGGACTGCCTTCAGCAGGATCAGGTCATGACTGAGTCCAGCAATATCATGGCCGGTTAAACGGAAATAGTCATGGGCTAGAAACGGGTCCTTTCCCAGATCGTTGATCACGATAGAAATGATGAGAGCAAAATGACCCCCGTGCTGCATTAATTCTCGGTAGAGATCTTGGATCCATGTAAATGATCGGTGAGATAACTTCATCGCAGCCGGCTGGTTTCCCACGAACGATTCGTATTGTCCGTTATGGATCCACCGCAGCGCGAGAACACTGACCAGGGTGCGGTTGACTTCGTCATAATCTGATCCCAAAAGTATCTGAGACGGGGATGGTGTGGAAGAGACATTGACTGACGAGCCTCGGATAGAATATGCTCGCTTCAGGCGGTCAATTTCATCTGTGAAATTTCGGTAGATTAGATGCAGAAAGTCATGCTCTGGAATGGTAAACAGAGCCGCTGGATCGACACAGTAAGCCTCAAGCGTGCTTGAGGACATGACTCGTGTCATCTTAGTGGGCAACAAGCGCTGTTCCAAAGTGCGCGAGAATTGATTACTTATTTAAACCGGGGGGAAACTTGAAAGCGGGACACGTGTTGCCTATCAACTTGACGTCTTTTACGAGCCTCATACTCATTGCTTCGCCTCCTCAGGGTTACTCAGCTATCATCCGTACCACAAAGCCACCGCCGACACGTCGTTTGGACGGAGTGTATTACCATGTCATTGAGATACCATTGAATGCTCTTATATGTCGTGTCGTGATAATTGGTCAGAGGGCTTTCCAACCGCCTAAGCCCGGTTCTGCAATGCGCACTGCGGAGTACGAAATGTGCTGGCGGTCCGTGTAACCCAGCCTCATGGTGCATGACAAAATCTCCGCTTCCTGTATATTTCTAATTCCCAGCCCCATTCAATATGTCACTAGTCTCAGTTCCTTCAAAATTTGGTCACCCATGAAAGGAAAATGCAATATCCATGGGCTTCAGTGCGCTACTGGCAGCCGTTCCGCATTGACGCCCTTGGTCTTATTACACTCCTAGGCGCCGAGGACATCAATGTGTGGGTCGGCCGTCTATCACAAAGCAAATTCACTGAATATATGCCCTTCCTCGCCGGATTCATTATCGCCGGCGACCGTTTTCGGATACCAAACCAGTCCTTCCATTTGTATAACATCACCAAAGGGGTTTACACCCATGAGCTGGCCGCCTGGTTTACCCGCTGGGTCCAATGCCAGAAGTTCGAGACCACTCGGAGCATTGTAAACTGGGAGGTTATCTCGACGCCCAGGCAGAGAATTCACGAGACTGCTCTCGCGGCCCTCCTCGCCGCCGTACTGCTGGGGTTCCCCCTCGCGTTGACAATCCTCTCTGGTGATTTCTATGGCCTCGCGAACGCCCTGGCACTAGTCGTGATGGTTATGGGCCGAGCGTACATGATCCACCTCAACCGCCGAGCCATCGATCGCTCGATATTGCGTCTGGCGCCATCCGCCGCCGCGAAAAGTTCAAAGACCATCGTGGTGACCCCCAACTCCAAGGTGGTGACCATGTTCATACCGTCGGAGTTGATTGTTCCGGTCTTCGCGCGGAACCCCCAGGTGACTCCAGCCAAGGGCTATGAGTGTGCCCAGTGGATTAGCTGGGCCGCGTTTGCGGTCCATGTTGTCGCTCTAGGCATGGCCTGTCTAGCGACGCAGATCTATACCGTCGTTTTAATCATCGGATCTTCCATCTTGCTCTGCCACGGCTGGGGATGCGACGATGTTGTGGATCTTAGGCGGCGGCGCGACTCGGACGGGAATGTAGTGAGAAGAGCGTACACCTGCTTGATCGGATCCCGTTTGAAGGCAACAGTCTTTGAATGGCCTGCCGACTTTGAGTTTAGACAGCTATCGCCGAAGTCCTGGGCACTTCGCGGGAGCTCTAATAACCCTGCCTTGGAGGACGAGCGCTCCGCCAGACGTATGGATCTTTATGCGTGGCTGGATCTATCCAACGAAGAAGAACACAGCCTAGTGAAGTGGGATCTTATTCCGCACCATCGCAATGGCGACGGCTCTTGGGACACTGAGTTCAAGGCCAAGCAGAAATTAATCCGGGAACTGCAACCAAGCATCCTGCAAATCATGGACGATGCAATCAATCATAGGAACAACAACAATCAGCGACGAGAGAAGCTCGCTTCGGATTGTGAGGCCATCATTGAAATAAAAGACTCTGGCTCAGTCAAACAATGCGAAACCCAGACGCACCAACGCCCATCATCAGGGGTATCTGCTGAGGCTGTGTAAGAGGAAGTCACATCAATGACAAGGTCTATTTTACCAAGAATGCTTCATGCTTGGTCCAGAGTATAGCAGCGAGCATGAGCAGGTCTGGCTACTTGGACTGTTTCTATATCTGTGTCGAATTTGCTAGGTCTTGGTTTTCCAGTGTCGTGGCTCGTGGATAAGTCGCAGCTTCAGTGATTGCTACGTGTTCTGAATCTATGAGAACCGTGTAAGCGAAATAAGCAAATAGAGTAGATCAAAATAGTAACACTGAAGACACATGCGAAATGAGATGGACGATTAACTATAGAAGTAGCCCTTATTTTTTGTGCTAAATGAATGTGAAATACCTTTGATTATTCATTATCAATGGCCCTTAGAACACCTTTCTCTAAGTACAGCTGGAAACCCATTAGCATTAAACATAGCATGAGGTAGTGGCTAAGAAGATTATCAGCCCTTGTCTTGCTGACGTCCTCATGAGTCAAAGGTTGTATGATAGATCTGGAGAAGGATTAGTTTATATACACTTTAGAGAGCCCATGCCAGTCATGTGTATTACAGTGAGCAAGCAAGAGCTGCTTCGGGATTGCTAACTAAGCAATTCATTACTGGCTTCAAGAAGAATGGAATACAGTACCTGCTGATAAAAGTAAAACCTCTCCTCTTTAAGTTTGCTAGAGTCTATATCATTCATACGTTTATAGCTACTCTTATAATTTTGATAATAAATCTTCAGCAAATTTTCTACCTATTTATAGATCAGAACATTCTTTCTATTCTCTTTTTTTGGCTTTACTAATCTGAAGGATGCACATGTGAAATGGACCCTAGAATTAAACTTATGTTAGTGGTTATGTACATATTCATTGCATTCTGGGCAGTATTAAAATAATGTAGAGGATGCTGTGCTGTGATAGGCAGTGGACAGTTGTATCTTCCTAGATGACAAATTCCGGAAATCAACAACAGTAATGACATCAGCACTCGCTAAGCGTTTCAGTTTGTCCGCGGGTCTAGACCATCGCTAATACTTCTCTGTACACTTTTGTATAGCTACCTCGGCATCCCGATGTAGCAATATAAGTACGTTGGTTCCCACAGAACTTTCAAACAGAAGCAAAATCATCCATATCCTGCTTTGTTTCATTCTGTCACGCACCACAATTCAATATGTCATCAAAGCTTTTTCCCGGGGACCCATCGAAGGTGATGGTAATCCGCAAAGTCACTCCAGAAATCACCACATTCAGCGTCCCCTTCTCCAGATTCGGGCTCTTGAAATTCGGAGGCCGAGGCACACTAGGTAACACACTTATATACCCTCTACGGATCCCACCACTAACAGATCCCAGTAAAACTACGCACCGGCTCCCTGGCAATCATCTCCCCAGTAGCCTTAACCCCCGAAGTCCAAGACGTCATTGCCTCCGAAGGCGGGAAAATCAAATATATCATCGCCCCAGACATCGAGCACCACCTACACATCACCACCTGGAAGCGCGCCTTCCCCAACGCCCAAATCCTCGCCCCAGAAGGCCTCTACGAGAAACGCCAAACCTCCCCGTCCTACAGCGAGGACCCCACCTTCGACCATATCTTCACCAAGGACGGCAAACACTCGCTCAGCATCTCGGACGAGTTCCACGCGGATTTTGAGGTCGAGTACATGGACGGCCACGGCAACCGCGAGATCGTCCTCTGCCATAAACCGTCACGGACACTCATCGAGGCGGATCTGCTGTTTAATCTGCCCTGTGAGGAACAGTATGCGCGCTCGGAGGAGTCACCGACAGCGGGGCTGCTGAATCGGGTGTTTATGCCGTTGCTGCAGGCTAGGGCGAGCCCGCCGACGGGGCATCGCCGGTTTGCGTGGTATGTGTTGTCGAAGCAGGATCGGGCGTCGTTTGCGGAGTCGGTGAAGAGGATTTATGCCTGGGATTTTGTCCGTGTCATTCCGTGTCATGGAGATGTTATTGAGGATGAGGGGAAGGAGGTGTTTCGGAGTGTTTTTGAGTGGTTTTTGGAGAGATGAACTGATGCTAGGGTTGTTGTATTATTGATGTTGTCGGATACCCGATGTACTATAGCTTGTTACATTAGCATGTTTATAATTGACTCATGTAATGATCCTCGAGTTAATGCAGAATGCGACCAATCGTTCTGGCATGCTCCGAAGCCACAAAGCTAGTGGAGGTCGAAACCAGCTTTTTATGACTCATTCTGCAGCAACACGAACACGACTCCCTAACGATATATATAAAGACTAAGAAAATCCTTCTCACGTCGGTAATCGACATTATTTTTGCTATTTAAATCAACCCTCCACCATGTCCTCTACTGTGACCACTTCTCCCGACGGCAAGAAACAATTCTACGCAACATCCTCCCCCTACGAAGGCATAATCGGCTACTACCGCGCCGTCCGCCACGGCAACCAGATCTTCGTCGCCGGAACTACAGCCGTAGACCCTGAATCCCCCGCCTCCGCTCCCCGGATCTTATTCCCCGGCGACGCAAAGCAGCAGACCATCGTCGCGTTGACCGAAAGTGTCAAGGCGGTTAAAGCGCTCGGGGGCGAAGGAGCGAGCAGCATTGTACGTGTCAAGATGTTCGTTGCGCGCTCGGAGGATTGCATGGCTGTCGGTGAGGGGTTCCGGGAGGTGCTGGGGAAGCAGCAGGGCAATGGGGTGGGGGCTGTGGCGACGATGATTGTTGTGCAGAACGGGTTTGTGAATGGGGATATGATGGTTGAGGTGGAAGTTGATGCGATTGTAGATAGTTGAGAACAGAATTAGACGTCTTGTATTTATGCTTGTGGGGGCTACTATGCTATCGTCTCCTTCACCTGTCTAACGAGCTCTTCGACCGTCTGCTCAAAGCTGCGGTATTTCACTCCCAGCTCTCTAGTCACTGTCACTCCGTCCAGCTTGTACGTTGGCCCGGGCCTCTTCCAAGCCTCATAGTTCGTGGTCACTGTTTCCCGCGCCCACTCGAACTTCTCCTTGATGATATCTGCCGCATATTCGTAGCAAAACGGCTCCCCGGACGCAGGGACGTATCTCTTCCCACCAGCTTCCGGTCTCAATAATGCCTGGACGTGCACCTCAGCGAGATCCCTCACGTCAACCCAGGCAGATACTCTGGCGGCAGGCAGCGGATCAGCGCCGGCCGCGACACTCCACAAAACAGCGTTGGATTCATTCAGCTGCGCAATGCCTGCCACGGGATGTACGATCGGCCCAAACACCATTGGCGGACAGAGGGTGACGAGGTCGAAAGCGGGCTTCTCTCTTTCGATAAATTTCCAGGCTTCGAGCTCGGCGAACTTCTTGGATCCTCGGTATGCTATTACGGCGCTGGTGGCAGGGTCGACGCTTTCTTCATACGTGATTGGGTTCCAGTGGGCGCCGGTGTAGGTGAAGTCCGGCCCTGGATTCTTGGATACGTCAATGACGGAGGCGAACGAGGATGTCAATACCACTCGTTTGACTCTGCTTCCTGGTTTGGCGGAAGCGGCGAGGATTGATTTGACGCCATTGATGGCGGGGAGGATGAGCTCCTGCTCGTTGTTTGTGGTATTATAGGTAAATGGCTAGCGATTGGTTAATGGGCCTGTATAGAATTGGCAGGGTGATAGACATACACTGGCAACGTGAATGACCGCGTCAACTCCTTCCATGACATGGTCAAACACCCCCAATTTGGAGAAATCCTCGATTTGAACAAACTCCAGCTTGGAGGCATGTTCCGGCCGAGCAGCTACCATCTGCTCGCCCTTGGACAATGACCGTGTGGCCCCGCGCACGGCGATGCCTCGAGCCAACAGGCTGTCCACCACATGGGCCCCAATGAAGCCAGTGGCTCCTGTCACTAGCACTCGTCTGGTGTTATCAGTTATCAGCGACAGGTCCGGTTAGGGTTGAGTTTCACAAAGGGGGTTTTCTTACGATGGCAGCTGCAAGGACATGGTAATTGTGTCAACTCACTCGTACGTATTATCGTTACCCTGAATGCTGATGAATCTGTCTCATCGCGCCCTTTGAATGATCAATGCGGGGAAGCGGCGATCGCTCGGCATTGCGCTCGGAGCTGTTCCGAGTTCCGACAGAAATGAATACCAAAAGACACACTAGTAGGGAAGACCGTCGGAACTCGGAATGATTGTCATTGAGTAGAGTTCATTCTATGCAAGGTAACCAACATCATGAAAGGTTAGACACATCCACTGTATATATATGATCTATATGTTGTACATTACTGGTGGCGTTAGATCGTGATGTAATGCGAATACGGACTACCCGGTCAGGCCATTACTGCTGCTTGTGGAGCACCTCTTCGGTTGTTTGAACCAGAATCTCAAACGCGCGCCGGAGGTACTTCTCCTCGGCTGCAGGGTTGGCGCTTACCACCCTGATGGCGTATACACCTGCAATGACAGACGAGGTGATGAAAATCTCACCCCGGGAATTGACGAGCTCGTATACCTCCTTAGTTATGGCGTTTGAAGCGTCGTCAATCTGAGGCACCGAGGACTCATAATTTGGTTGAAGCTTGGGGCTCTTGATTCGGAAGACAGTCAAGCAGAATGCAGGTTTGGTGATGATCTCGAATAGATCCGATCGGCTGCGTATCAGGTCGGCAAAGATGTTACCGAGTCCAATGGTCTTGCGAATGTATGCTTTCATGCCGCTGAGCCCATAGCTGCGCATGACAAACCAAATCTTCAGTGCGCGGAATCGCCGACCAAGAGAAATGGACCAGTTGCGGTAGTCGATGACCCGGCCAGTCTCGGAGTAGGGGTTGCGCAAGTAGGCAGGAGTAATATCGAGGGCGTCTGTGAGGTCAAAGCGATTGCGTACATATAGACAGCTATTCATGTTAGCAATCCCATGTTCAAAGGAGCTCCTTGGTAGTACCTTGCGTCAAAGTTCACAAGCAACCACTTGTGCATGTTCATGTTGAAACTGTCAACACCTTCCGCAAAGTCCTTCGCGATATACTGCCATTCGTCCGCAACAAGCGCAGCACCGGCGTAGGCAGCGTCGATATGTACCCAGATTCGCTGCCAGTGCGGTTTCTCCTTCAGTACAGCCTTGATCTCCGCAAAGCGATCCAACGCGCAAGTGTTGGTCGTACCCATGCCAAGCGTGATATAGTAAGGGGTGAGCCCATCCTTGTCGCACTGCTCGAGTACCTCTCGTAACCGTGGTCCAGTCATTTCCATATTGTCCTCTAGCCGCGCAGTGACGCTGCGATACCTCGTTCCAGCAAGCAGTGCGCCTTTGGCGGTGCTGCTATGTGCCTGATTACTACCCAGTGCCACCAGTCTCGGTCTCAGCTCCATCACTCGATCCTCATATTCGACGGTTCCGTCCTTGAGACCCTCGGCTAATGCCTGTTCGCGCACCCTCCTCTCACGAGCAGCGATCATCACCGTCGCGACTGCATCACTAGCAGTGACTTGAATGACACCACCTCCCTTGTTTTCCGAGCTGCTCAAGAAGCATTCCGGGAGACCCAATGCCTTGGCCATCCAATCCATTACGATCGTCTCCAACTCGGTACATGCAGGGGAACAGAGCCAGTTGAAAGCGGGGGCGGTGAAAGCAGCCGAGTACATCTCACCCAAGATGCTGGGGTACGTCACACCGGCCGGAAAGAAAGCCATGAAGTTGGGAGATTGCCAGTGAGTCAAGCCCGGCTTGATTTTTGTCTCAATATCTGCCTGGATCTGGGACCATTGCTCTGGTTCTTCCGGAGGATTCTCGGGAATCAAGGGGCGAAGGTAGCCTGGTTCAATGGTCGGAACAACACGCTGGGAGGGAAGACCGTCGAAGTAGTCGATGACTATTAAACGAAATTTTTAGCACGGAATTGAAAACCATAATGCAGACCACACACTTTCGTCGATCGCCGCATGCGCAGCGGCCCTGAATTGGTCGCGATCCATCTGCGCTGCTGAAAGAGAAGTTCCAGTAGGAAATTCCGAGTCTTCCGAGCAAAGTTCCAAGTTGAGGGCAGGATATGAGCCAATGAGCGGGGAGGTTGAGTATCTGACTGACAGAGACGAAGGCAGAATGTCTCGGAGACACAGAGAGTCTACAGCGAGTTCTTTCTGAAGAATCGAGGATTGCGAAAGGAGAGAAGGTTTAAAAAGAAAAAGGCAGAGGACCCCTCCATGGCGGGACGAAGACTGTCAGGCGGGATCATTTCCGCAGTGGAGATATGTAACGATACAGTATCACAGTACTATAAATTACACCGAGGCTCCCCAGAGGGGAAGGGCAGTCCTTAGGGCTCATTCAAAGAACAATGGACGGGGATTAGCGACTGATCACTGAGGCTCTTTGATTAATCTGCTTTATCTCAATCTATGTTCTACAATGATGACTTCTTGCTTTCACTGGTCGAGTGGAGCAATGAAAATGGGATGTTTTAGCTGATTCGAAACAAACAAACGACTGACAAAGAGCTCAAGAGACTTGGCTGAATAATGAGACTTCAGCATTCTTTGCAATTTGGCTGCATAAGAGACCTGCATAAGACATCACTTTGTAAATATGTCTCTTATTCATTGGTGTCTCTGATCAAACCTTGTCATCGTCTGCAACGCAAGGACTGCCCGCAAGACGCTTGATGTTGACCAGTGAGATGTCTTAAACATAAGGAAAGCTATTTATATAGAAGGCTATATAAGGAGATGAGAGACTTCGTCGAGATGGAACTCATCAAACATTCCTCGTTCCTTCCTAATTCCTTATTCAACCATACTGCGCAACGAGAGAACTTCGCAGCTAGCGACTTACTGAACCACCATGAGCACCATGGAGATTGACCAGGTCAGGCCAGAGCGCCATGACATCGCCCCGGATGGCGATCTCATTTTGCTTTACAAGAAGCATGCAAACAGGCCTGTCGAGTTGCGAGTCTCGACTACCATCTTGAAATCCCAGTCGATCTACTTCAAGGGCTTGAGTGGTAGATGGCTCGAGACCCTTCCTGTCCGGCCGGACGGACTGCCCGAGATGGCCTTTGACAGACTCGATCCGGATGCCATGCTGATCATCATGAAGGCTGCGCACTTGAAGTTTCAAGGGATCCCGGATGAGCTGAATGTGAAGCTGCTTCACAAGATTGCCAAGTATGTCCACATGTTCGACATGTTCCCAGCTGTTTGTACTCTGGCTCGCCCCTGGATCCAATACGTAAGGATGTTTGTTGACCAATGCAACAGTACAGAGCTTGCAGGTTACCTTCTGGGGATTATGTGGGTGTTCAACCTCAAAGAGCAATTCAAGAAGGCAACCCGGTCCATAATCGTCGATTGCAATGCAGTCGATATCGACTTGTCTAGGACACTCATTGACCAGAGCATGTTCGGTAAGTGCCCATTTCCATCTTCTTCTGCCTCCCTCATAACCTTGAACATATTGACTAACAGACTGAATAGATGAACTCCTGGCGATACGGCACGAAGTAATGCGCGATATGAGTTCTTTGATACAGTCAAAGCTCATCGCGCCGCTCAAACAGGGCGAGAAGAATGGCAAAGCCATCTGCCATAGGGAATGCGATCATCACATACGCATTCATATGCAAGTGTTGATGGAGGCCCCGCCAAACAAGGAGACCAAGCCATCCAGAATTGTGGAAGGATTGCGGTTTCTGTCAGACGATCGCAAATTCTATCACAATTCGAGTCGTGACCCTCTTGAGGGATCTAGGAAGCCCTTGTGTATCGGCCGTTTGAACGAGGTCATCTCACAACTCGACAAGATGCTCGAAAAGGTGGAAGGCTTCGACCTGGCAGACTGGCGGCCAGAAGCCAGCCAGGAGGTGGTCTGGGGTGATGATGTCGAGCCGGAACTGCGCTTGGACTGGCCCTACGACCAGAAATTCAACTTTGACTCGGACTACGAGCTTAGTCCGAGATCGAGCGCATCGCCTCCGCCTGGCAAGGGTAGGAACGAGTGATCATCCTATGAAGATAGGTTTAGAGATGGATAATAGAGATCGTCTGAGAGACTGTGAGTGCTAAATTGTGTTTGGTCTGTCTGTTTTGTTCTGACTGGATTTGTGATCATCATTTGTCATCTTCCAGTTGTTTCCCCGCACTTGTTGCTTCCTTTTATTGCGTTCATTTCCGGGGAATACAGGTCTGTTTCATCGCTTTATCAGTCCATCATCTTCATATCTTCTACTTGGATTTTCTAGACTTTCTCACTAATCATCAGAAACCATCTCAATATGCCTCGAGCCAGAGCAACTATCGATGGGACCGTTCTCGCCGAGTCCGACAACTGGGAGACAGTCGAAGGCAATATCTATGTAAGTCCCTTCGTCAGTAATTTTGATCATCAAGATGAAAGTTTGGCAATAGTAAATCTTGTCTGAAAGGCTATAATTAATATGTGATGACTGTAGTTCCCACCATCAGCTGTGAACAAGTCGCTTTTCACTCCAACGGACTTGTCGACTCATTGCTCTTGGAAGGGAGACGCTTCATACTACACGGTAACCGTCGGAGGTATCACCTTTTGCATCATTATCATTTTCGATACATTAGAAAAATGACGTTCCGTGCAATAGATAAAACATTTCCGAATGTGGCGTGGTACTACGCCCAGCCCTACGACAAGGCGAAGAATATCAAAGACTATGTTGCTTTCTGTCAGTCCCTTGTACCCTGTCATTCCTACTGGAAGGCTTTAATTGACGATTTTCGCTGGCAGACAAGGACAAGGTGGATATCAACGTCGAGTAGGATAGGATGATCGACACTTAATGTATGGTGCAGTCGATTTGAGCTTATAAACAATGAACGAATCTATTATATGATACACACCATCCTCAAGAGCTCTTTCCATTCCCATTTCCGCCTTGTGATTCATCCTCATTCCCGCTCTCATGATCATAGTGCTCGTCATACACTTCCTGGTCCAGATCTCGACCCTTGATAGTCAACTTCTGCATCGGCAAGAAGACAAACAACATCCGACACCACTCCGTATCACTCCGGTTCCTATACGAATGTGCCGTTCCTCGCTGGATACTCACATCCCCACGCCGCAATGTCCGACTCTGCCCAGAATCCAGGATCAAGTCGACCACTCCCTCCAGAACCACTCCGTAGTCAACGCTGACCGTTCGGTGCATGGGAGTCGTCTTTCCCGGACGCAGATCGATCGTTCGTAGGACCGTGCCAAGCGAAGTCGTCAGCCCAGGCGAGGTATGGAGGTACTCATCGTAAGCCTGGACGTCAGTTTCGTCGTCCACAGAAACAGGATTGGATACTGTTGCGTAGAGAAGAGCGATATCCCCATCGTCGCTGATCGGTTTCGAGGGGATGTATTCTGGGATTTGAGAGTGGGAGATGAAGACCGACTCGCCTTCGGTGCTGTGGGTGGTGATGTACCGTTTGGTGGTGGGGAGGTTGTTCGAATCTTGTGACATTCTCTGCTGCTCTGACCGCGCTTATTGTCGTTTTCACAACTTGGACGGTTGAGATGTCTTTCCTGCGATTTCTGAGTTGATATGATGGCGGCGACCGGATCGTAATAGATACATCATCGCCCCAAAGGGAGTCAGGTACGGTATCCGATGGTTCACGTTCCTAGAATAAGTGTATCCATGGTAGCTGTATCAACTACACGGCAGCGTGGCATTTGTCAATTCGGTCAACAAGTCCGTCCAGTCTGGTGTACCAAAATTCAAGTCCCCGCCACTGTCAAGCATCTCCGTCCATATATCTTCGAGTGGCCGCTCTTGACTCTCATTTTGATCAATGCCAAAACTAGGGTCTGCGGACGAATCATCTTTCTTATCAATCGCGTTTGCCGAGTTTTGATAAGAAACGATTTGCGCTGGCTCTGCAACAGCGGTAGCAGCCAAGGCAGGCGATGATGGTAAATTCGAAGGCTGTCCATCGGTGGAGTGCTTGCCACTTTTCCAGTGCTTTTGCAGCACGTCCATCATGGCCTGAATACCCTGGCTAACCAAGGACGATGTTCGTTGAGCCCTGGTGAGCATACGACACGCATCAAGCACCTCTTGCTTCCTCTTATCAGCCAGAAGGTCATCCCAGTTGAAGCACACATCCATCAAAAGAATCACTGCAGCCATGAAGACGTGATGCATCACAGACCAGACAGCGGATGTTGGCGGCATGAACTTTGGTTCGTCCTCGTCCATGATTCTCTTGATCTCCAGCACTTTACGCGCAGACTGAAGGCAGATTACATGTGAATACGAATACGCGGGCTCTCGCGCTCCCCGGATAAAGTACAGACGGTGCAGCCGGCAGAAACGCGAATGATAAGCTTGCTGCAAAAGACACCTCTGCCATGCAATTGTCGGCTGGCTACGATAGAGGGGTGCGAACCGACGCCTGGAGACATTATCGAGCCGATAGAATTCCGGAAGATTGTTGTATGCTTGACGTAGCTTGCGGTCCAATTCGAGAATTTTGTCGTAGCCTACGTCGATTCCATGCATGTGTTCGTAGGCCGTCATGTCCACTATTTCGCGACATACGACTGCCAGGTTAAGTCGCTGAAGAGTGTAGGACATCTGCGTTGGCTCTGACATTGGCGATGGTGTGGCGGCTGCTCTGCCCTGGATGTCTTCATCATCGATATTCAATGGTTCTCGGACATTCATGAGCCGGGGGTTAATCAAATATGTCCACTCCTGGGGACCGCTCAAGAAACCTAACAGCCTGCAGAAAGAATTAGCCTGATTCCATCCCATCGCATGGCAAAAGCGTACCAATCAAAACTCGCTATATCCCACCAAAGTCGTCTCTTTAGTTCAAGCTCAAGTGCGTCGAATCCATTCGCTTCCCTTTCTTCACGGCAGCGGGACGAGTCAATGCAATGCAACATGAGACTTTTTGCCTGACCAATGATCGTCGCGTGTAGAAACAGTGAGCAGACCGATGAGTGGAAACTTGGATTAGGCAGATAGTGCATGACAATGAGCGACGCCTGTAGTCCCTCAAGGGTAGGACATGCAATGTAATTGCTCCTTATCAATGCGGCACCGGCTAAGAAAATGAATTCGCGGCTACATCTCTCTGCAAAGGTAGACAGACCATTGGAATACTGGAAATAAACAGAGCTGGCCAAGATGCTGAACAATAGCGGTAAGTGGGCTAAATTGACCGGTAAGCCTTTGTCGATGCAGTGGTAGATGCAATTGATTTGATCTTCGACACGCGACGGAATGATGACATGATACAGATAATCGATGTATTGGCAATAGTATCTGAACAATGCCATTGTTTCCGACATCTTTGGAAGGAAAAACACAAAATCGACCGTCATGGGATTTTCACTCGATGCCAACCGATGCCGAAAGAAATCTGGGACCACTTCACCGAGGCGTGAATCTCCATTGTCCCTGAGTGGGCCATGAGCGGCTTCAAACTGGCTCACTTCGTCCTGCAGATGCCTTGAAACTACAGTTGGAACTCGATCTGACATGACGATGTTTTCTAGCCAGTCCGCTGTTTTGATCGATTCATTACTCGTTCGCGTTGGTCGAGGATTCGTGATAGAAGGAGCAGTAATGGCGCCAGCCTCGTTCGACTGGCCTTCAATACCTTGAATTGATGGAGCAGTGTTAGTGTGGCTTGCATTTCCTACTTCGTCTATCGCAGGTTCGATCCTGTCCAGCGATATACCATAGCTGCAGGACAGCCTTCGGGTAACACAGCTGCTGCATGGTCGCTGACGATTGCATTTGAGCTTCTTCCGCCGGCAAGATTCGCAGGACACTGGATCTTGTCTGGGAGGCCTTTTTGCCCCTGTATCGGATAAGTTTGGAGCAGATTTGCGCTTCATATTCTTTATTGTGATTGTTGAAATGATTGAGGGGTCCGTTGTAGCAACAAGCCGTAGGACCCGAACCTTATTTGGCTATTTCGGTGTCATGCGAGCTTATTAGTCTGACATTTGATGCAAAATCGACGTTGGATGGTTTCTACGGAAAGGAAAGGGAAAGACAAGAGGAAAAGAAACAAAAACAAAAAGATGCTGCACCGCTTCATTATGATTACGTCATCTAAACCAAACACGTTTCCTCCTGCTTGTATTATTTATCTTGGTTAACAATTGAATTCTGCAATCAAGAGAGATAACAATCTAAGCATTGAGTCTAGTCAAGTATCATTAAGCTGGAGGCGAGAAAAGAGATTGACCCACGGAGGCATCGTCTAGTCGATGCGTCTAGGTAGAAAGCCATACCCACTTATCAAAGCATATCAGTTGTGAAGATTTCCCTTAAGTAATCACTTCTCAGATTCTTTATTCTATTTCTGGACTTGTTGAATAGTTGTAATTATCATTTGGTATCAAGGTTGCGTAATATTCCACTACTTCATTAGTGAAGCTCTTCCAGTAACTCTTTTAATCAGTATGCGGATGATTTAATAGTAGGTGTAGTGGTTAGCCAGATCTGAGCAGAGAGGGATACAGTTGTTTAGAATTGTGCAGGTCCCATTTGTCCAGCTGGATCGTAACAGGCAGATTAGGTCTTGAATGTCCGGACACACATAGATGGCCTTGGTAACTCCGTATTGGAAACCAGTTAACTGGCGAGTTTGGTTAATTGCCAAGACCACTAACAAACTCTGGATAGCCGCACATTCCGCTGATCTGATCCGCATTCTTTCGCGTCTGAGGTCAGCCTTACTCATCCCGTCAGGACCCGCGTGAAACCAGCCGTATCTACAAAACGCTACATCCGTAGCGATGATTCAGCAGTCAGCAGATGCCTCCCAACAACAGTTCGTATTCGTCGGGGGCCCCGTCCTCAAGAAGGAAGCCAGCCGTCTGCGGTCAACTCTCGTGAGACAGGCGCTCGCCCAGAAACGATCGCAAAGATGGCAGGATGCGGCGAACAAGTTGGATTCAATGTTAGCTTCAAGGCGGGAAGACAAGAGCATCGACCAATGCACATGCCGCTCGACAGCAGCCGGCGAGGGTTTGAAGAAACTATATCCTGATTTGCTGACGGTTGACGGCTCTCGGCTCCCCGTATTGATCAATGATCCCAGGAACACCGACCAACGGCCTCGGCTCCTTCCGGCCCAATTGAATTGTTGCTTGACGTGCGGACGGCTCCAGCAACCGTCTCCAGATGGGTCCCACGGCCAGCTGCGGAGTTATCCCAACCCTACATTGCTCGGCGCATATCGCTCGAATCCATTTCTACCCATGGATGCTACTGCCGCTAAGCTCAAAGCAACCGAGCTGCTGGATTTTGCCGCGACTACAATCTGGCCGCATTTTCGGCCCGTGGACTACACTGGAAATGGGTATCGGTCATGGGCTTTTCCGATGGAGGACAGGATGCAATTATATGCTGTCTTATACGCAGCATCGTGCCACCGGGATGTGCTCCGCATCACGTATGGCGCGGAAGATCCCATATTAGACTCCAAGGAACGGATGGAGATCAGAGGGCTGGCCCTTCGGACATTGCGCATGCAGGTTGCTAAACTATCTGAACTCACATCTCCAACAACCCGCCTTGACGGAGTCATAATGTGTATACTGTACCTGGCAGTACATGAACTTCATAAGGGGAAAATGGCTCGCGATCGTAGCTTGTTTACTCCTCCTTTCAGCCGCCTGCAGGCATTAGATGTTTATGGCGGTGGGATATATCATCCGTTACATTGGAACACAATGCAGGAGATAATTCAACGATCGGGTGGAATTGAAAAAATCGCGACTGCTCGGCTGATTTGGCTGCTCAGTCTGTCTGACCTTTTCGGCGCTTTCCGGGTTATCCGCAAGCCAATCTATCCGATGATGACTGTTGCAGGGAGGCCGTTGGCTCTGGAGCGTCCCGGGCTGCTGTTCCAACCACACGGATACCATGATACTCGTTCAATCCTTCTCTCTCCAGGCTTCGGATTTCAGGTACTCTCTTCCATCTGGCCGCCAGTGAAGCAGGATATAGCTGCGGTCTTCATCCATCTAGGCGAATACTCCGCCGTCGTCCAACACTACGCACGCACTAAATGCGACGACGTGGTTCTAGATCTATTAGGCGACAGCAGGAACCTCGTCCACCATCGCCTACTCTCTCTACCAGACGAGAGCGGACCCTGCGAGCTCATCTTCGAACTGCCGGATTCTCATCAGACCACGGATACAGAATCCGAGCAACATAAGCTATCGCTTTTGCTCTCTCAGCAGATATACCACACCTGCCGTCTCAGCGCCCTGCTGTACGCATTGCACGTTACATTCCCGATCCCCCATTTTCGGGCGCCGGCGCAATCTATCCTCAGTGCCCTTGTACCGCGAATTGAATGGTGCCGTGCGCGCAATGTCTCACAGCCGGTGCTTGTTTGGTGCCTGGCTGTAATACTTAGTGTGCTAGGCGAGAACACCCCTGAATTCGGGGGTCTGGTCTCATATATGGTCTCAATGGCTCGGGAGGAAGCGGCGGTCGACTCTGTGCCCACGCTTTTGGCATTCCTTCAATCCTTTGCCTGGGTGGATGCAGCCGTTGGAAATGACTGGACAAATCTGTGGGAGAGGATATTTCATCGAGCGAATACTAGATTTTCATTATAAATAGGCAGACAGAGATAGATTAAATACCCTTTCAATATGCACCTAAACTGAAATAGTTAAAGATTGAAAATGCAACCTGGAGAAAATGCTACGCCTTGCTGCTACGCTTTCTGCTACTTAACCCACCCCACCTCAAAAGGATTGGCTATTACGCCTGCTAAGCAAAGGCTAGCATTAACCTAGCAGAGAGCCATACCCCTGGAAGACACGCTAACCCTACCTTGGAAGCAGGATTGTCGCCGCTGATTGGATGATGGCTGAACAACGTTGAAATTTCTGCTAGGTAACCAGATTAAACACAGCAGACAACAAAACCCGATTCACATGTCAGGTAACCCTTGGCCATTTGGAACCGAAGACCATTCATTGCAAATAAAAGGGTAAGAGTAAGGAAAAAGAAGTGCATTGCAGTTGATATCGGCCTTTGTATTATGTATGAAACTATATCCTAAGAGCGCGTATTTCTCAATCATGTCATTCGGCCCGGTCTAAGTACAGGAATGATTAAGGCTCCTGAGCAATGACAGTTTGTGTTGACCGAAATATGGGACTGTTAGTTAGCTTGGGAAGGTGGAGAAGGTGCTAGCGCGTTCCTGTGAGCCAGTATGGTCTGGGGTATTGCGACCCTTGCGCCGTTCGCGGGACCGAGGGTTTAGATAGCTTCCTTTCGTCAGTTCTCTAGCTAGTAGCCATTCATATGATCATCTTCGTTTCTCACCAGCTTCATGAAAGTATGCCACAGATCAGTGCTGACCTATCGTACTTACCTACAGAAGTTCTAATTGAGATAATCATTTGCCGTAATTTGTTAGATCAAATGTGTCTCTCCCCTGACTTGTAAGTGGATGCTCTTACTATCAACAGGCCAGGTGCAGCTCGATTTGGATCTGAGAGAGTTGAGTATGGGGATCTACTACTTAAAGATATCCTCTTCGCACAATCTACAACAAAAGCAGGCAGGTCAAACCGGCACCTTCATAAGGAAGATTGACATTGGACAGGAAATACGTCCCTGATCTGCAATGGAATGACACGATTCTGATTTCAATTTCTAATGACATAAAGCACAATCTAGCCTTATAGAGCTCATCCATCATGGTGCATATATGCTTCGACTCTAAGAGACCTCTGTGACTGCTCCCATTCTTCGATCCCCACTACACCCACTTTGAGAAAGCAGTCATCCTCATCAATACGCTTTCTTAGTGGCCCGTTGAGCAGTTCTGTCACATCCCACTTTGCCCATACAAACCTCCCATGCAAGAACCTTGCCTCGGGAGACGCAGCCCACACAGCAAACTGCCCTGGTAAATTCTCTGCATCGGCGTCAGCGTTCTCTGCATACCTTCAGCAGATCTTCAAAGTGGCGCATGCTACTAACCATCGTCCCATCGAGGGTCATCCTTCTCGAAACCCGCGAGTTCCGCCAGTTCTGTGAAGACACCGCCGGGATGGTAGCTAACTATCTGGAGCTCTTCCGGAGGGATGTCCTTAGCGATCTGCTGCACTAGCATTGTCCCCGCACTCTTAGTGGCTGCGTAGCTTGGGTACTGGCCGGTGAGTTTACTCTCGTGGATTGCAAGAGAAGCCAAATTGATAAGTGCCTTGCCCGCCCTCGTCAGCATCAAGTCACCTGAAAGTATACAATGGTCTGCGCTCACTTTTTGGCGGACTTTAGCACCTGGCTGCTTGTACAACCGTTCGGTAAAGTCAAGGTGCGTCCGTACATTGATAATGTACTCTTCCCACACCTTGTCCCTGCCTAGGTCGAGAATAGGCTGCGCTGAGAGCTTGGCTGCGTTAAGCACCACGACGTCGACAAAAGTATTGTCGTTTGCTAGGCCATTCCACAGCCTATCGACGGACTCGGCGTCGGCAATGTCGCATCTGAGCCCTACGGTCTGAGTGGAGGGAAACTCGGATGCGAGGCGTGTTGCGGCGGAGGCAACCAAGTTGTCCCGCCGGCCGACGATGATAAGCCTTTTTGCGCTGGCCTGGGCGAAAGCCCGCGCGATAGCATAACCTATGCCCGTGTGGCCGCCCGTGATGAGCACAGTCTTCCCTGCCTGCGAGAGCTCGGGCCGCGACGGCGCGATGGCATGATAGGGAGCATTGTGAACTGTCTGGGTGAAGGCGAAGCCTGGTGGCAAGGTGATAGTAGAAGACATGGTTGTTTTAACAGGCTGAGGCTGAGGAACTCGAATAGAGACTCTGGAGTCTGAAAGTTGACACTCAAGGAGATATATAGTTAGGGTACAAGGCTATGAACAAACCATGCACATCTCAAAGGGAAATAAGCTCTATTTATGAGTTTCACACTCCCTTTCTTACACTTCCTAGAACCAGCCCTACAACGGCGCATCCGGTTCCCGCCACTTCTGTTAACAAAGACGGTGATAGGGGCCACTACAAACCTTCGCATGGTCCATCATGTTGCCAACTCCGCAATAACATGTCAAACACATCAAACTCCGCAACATACTTCAAACTCCGCAAAGCCTCCGCCGGATCCCAGTAAGAACTATATGCGCGATTTTGGAGGCCTGTACTCTCAACGCAGCCCTTGTCCGCACTATTCTCTCGCTTTCGTCTGAATCAAAGGGCCGTTCACCCAATGGCTAGTTACATGGTCAAATGTTGATTGCCGGAACTCGGCGACTACGCTACCGATCCGGTGCCACCTTTCCCTGGATCCCATTAGGGCGCTTAGCCATGAACTTAGCAACTTTGTTATGTCTTCTAACTACGTGGAATCATGTCAACTCGGCGCGAGATTATAGGACGCATATACCCATGGTCTATCCGCAGTCTCCACGAGCCAGTACGAATTTGGCCGCACTTATGTTCTGCTCCAGGCAAAAAAGGGTCAGCACTGCTCCTTGGAGATGCCGTTTCGATCAACTATCGCCCGATAAAACTAGTGAGAGGTGATGGAAATGAGACTGGTATGGAAGTAAAAACTGGCGGAGGTTGCACCGATACTCATCAGCAGAGTACTGGAAAAATGCTTTATTTGCAAAATTTCCGGCGCTAGGAGTCATAAGCTAGATTGGTGGCGTCGACCTTCCGGATCCATCTGTAAATTATTGTCCTGGCTCTCCGTCCGGCAATGGAGTGGCCGTGTAACGGATCATTATGAGTGGACCTTTGTCCCGTGCTGCGCTAGAATTCGTTATTCTTCTTCACCCCTCAGCCAGCACTACGAGTCACACTGACAGCCTGTGTTGGGACACAGACTTGACTAAGCAGACCATGGATAATATTTGGGACCGTTGATGGCACATGAATACTCATGCTGGTTTCAGGATTGAGATACGACAGGCAGGGGGCTTGGCTGTTCAACCTTCTCTCGTTGTGTGTATCCTGCTCATCCGGTAGTTAGCCAGCGTGACACATATATGGACCTGTCCGCCTAGCAGCATATACGCGGCGCAGAGGGACCCAGGACATCTTTCCCAATATGAGTAAAGGGGACAGGGAGCTTATATTCACCTTTTTCCATCATCGACATGCGTCTTAAGCCTCCCTGTTAGGGCCCCCACCCACCCCCCAACCACTGCTGGATATGACGGCTAGACTTCTTAGTGGATGAGCCTTTGAATCTGCAAAAAAGGGAACTCTAAATCGGTCACAGAGATGATGTCGTAGATGGATGAAGAGGGGATGCACCATCCCCGATAATAAATTGTTCCATCGTCGCAACACCTACAAAGCTACACGCGAACAAGACCAGTTAGTAAGGCACAACCAGAGAAGCTTGGGGACAGTTGGAAGAGGAGGGGTATGAGACTCACGCAGCAAGCATGATCCATGAGAGGGGATCGACATCCACAGGCTTAGCCACCTTGGCAAAGTCCTCGATGAAAAAGTTCTGCACAAATATCTGCCGTTGTCGATGCCACGCGAGGAAGAAGGCGGGGCTGCTATCAGCTCTCCAGAGGGAGCCAGATGCCGTCCACCGGTGCACGCGTACAAAATGTCCCGGGTCAGGCATGTCGGTGTCCTTGGAACCTGACCACTTGAGCAGTGCATAGAAGGCGATAAATGAGTAGCCCATGAGGATGGTCCGTCGGAGGGACTCATTGATGATCCAACTCTGGAGCATACACATTCAAATCAGTCAGGGTGGCCATTAGAGAGCAGAATAAGTGGCGCTAGAAACATACCTCCCACGACTTGGGAGCTCTCTGCCTCACCTCGGCTTCTTCCAGGAGACACATCTCTGCCAAGTTGTCTCTGTATTGTTCGAGCTCGAGGAGCCATGCTTCGAGAATAGTCATATCCCGCTCTGCCTGGGAGCGGAGCCCAATATCCCCATCGAACACCCTCAAAACTTGGTACATCCAGAGAGCCTGCGTGTTCGCTAGTTTTTCATATACTGTATTTGCCGCGCGAGTCCCCACATCAGCCGGGCCCTGAGCCTGAGCATGCGCAGTCGTAGTGGTCGTCGACTCGTGCGATTGTGTTGTCTCGTGATGATGACGACGGTGTGCAGCTTCCTTGGGCACCGCCAGGAGATCAGCGACTCCCTCGGAGAGGACACGCAGGGCCCAGTCACGGTTGCTGTCGTTGTGAGCGACATATGCAGACACTGCGGCGTACAGGGTGATTATAGAACGCGGAATGTTTTGACGATAGAGGTGGCGGTGAAGAAAAGGTGCCTCCTTGGTTCGGACAAAGACACTAGGTATCTCCTTGATTGACTTGGTCATGAAGCCGATCTTGGAGTCCGACTGGTAGAGCCTCCAAGGTTGGAAGTCCTCCTGTTCCATGAATGGTGAGCCATGTCAAGCACTAGATAGGGTTCACAGCTGCGTAGTATAAGTCATCATAGTGTCTCGATGGTGACGAAGGTGCTCTCCAATGTTGAGATAGAATTGCACATTCAAGTTGGCGTAGGACAGGTGGCAACGCAGGCAATATTAAGCATAATGATGGACTGCGCAGTTCACGAGGACAGCAAATAACTTACAGAAACATCGCGACTTTCATCTATGGGAAACCGGTGATTAGCGTGCAGTGGCGAGCCGGAAATCCTGGATATCGCGGTCATACTCGTCTGGTCCTGGATTGCTAGAGCGTGCCACGGCTGCATGTCAAAGGGTTGGGGTGTGTCTGTCATGTAATTCGGGAGGTTGTCGAAGTTTAAAAAGGACAGGTCGAATGAGGGTGTTGGGCCGACGAGTGGCATCTGAGAGTTCTCCGCGTCAGCAGCACTGGAAGCGACCAGCTCTTGGATCAGAGGAGGCCCACGTACTGAGGGGTTGCCAAATTCAAACTCGGCACCAGGAATTATTGACGGTTCATCAGGTGCAATAAGATCTTCGAAGTCAACATCCACGGCGTGTGAGGTAGAGTCGTCCGAACCAGATGCCGCGGGGTTCTTGTGGTAAAGACAAGATAAGCCTCTCTCAGCGCAACGAGTGCACTGCGGAGTTCGCTTGTCGCAGCGCCGTTTGCTGCGGACACAAGCATTGCAGCTTTTCTGGCGCGACTTGTCGCTGGTCCAGGGATTAACCATGGCCCTGCACTATGAGGGACGAGGGAGATCGGGTGTAAACTATTGACAAGTTTCGACGAAGCGAAGGCGGCGAGCGATGGCGATTCTTCAATGCTTCGGTAGGAAGGAAAGGCTATCTTCAGAAAGCTGTACCCAGAACTAACTCTCGTACAGCGACGGGGGATTTGTCAGTAGCTGTCCCCATAACCCAGAATGTTAAGAAAGGGGCATTTATCGATCCCGGCCTGTTATTATTCCAAGGTTGAGCCGTACCATCCGCTTTTTCGCGCTCTGGCGATAGTTAACTAAGTTAACTTAATTCCCAACCGAGCCGCCAACCCGATCGAGCCGCCACCCCCCAATTTGAATTCAACGCGTTCGAATTCGAAGCTATCCAAATCTACCAAAATAGAATGTTATTTAAGTAGATCTAGCTAGGATTATGTGTAGGCATCTAACTCTAGTATGCCCTGTAATAAAGTAATTTAGACTCCTTAGTGGCGTATGTTTTAGAGGTTCAAAAGATAAAGGCGCAGAACTAATGGATGAACCCCTAGTCTCATTGCCTTGCTTATTTCTTGCCTGGATAAGATCCCTAGCCTCCTAGATACTAAATTCTTTTTAGGAGTTATCTAGTTATCTAATATCTAAATTACTTCTTTTCTACTTCTCTTTCTTATTAGCTGTATATAGATCATGGTTTTCCTTACTAGTAGGGCTACACTATGTTAGTCTATGCATAGCCATCTTACAACCCTTAATAAGCTACTGGATAGGTAGTTTTAAAGGTATTAAAGGGCTTTAAGATTATTATTTTAGGAGCTTCTTAAGTAAGAATGCTTGCTTTTGTAATTACTAAAGTATATAAGGTATAGTTAGAGTTGCATTTGGTCGAGTTCACTCAGCTGCAAACACTGAAGGGGATGATACTTCATATGGAAGATTTTAATTGCGGCCAAGACCTGCTGAACGTTACAAAGTGATCGCAGAGATCTAACGGACAAGATTATTGATCATTCTGGCGAGAGGTGGGACCATTATGGATTGTTCACGCTCAATTGAATTGATTACTGATCACTGGGCATCCAACACGCTATTCTTATTTGCAAAATGATGACGGTGCAGAATTCCTCCGACGGAAGAGGGAAAAACATGATACCGGACATAATGTAAGTTGCACCTGTGACTATAACTTGGGAGAGCCATGTTTTACAAAGCCGTAGCTGATCATGTTTTGCCGCCACACGATAAGTAAAGTTCATAACTGTATTCTGATTAGCTGCGATTGTTTGGGCCAACCTTCGGACATCGGAGCAATTTGTTGTGGTTCCAGGCCCATCTGGTTGCTTAGCACCGTGGTTCAGTGATCTGATAGCATCTCATGACACTCACATGCTAATATGCAAAGCTTGTCAAAATGTTGATATACAAAAGCCTTCCCCGATACTACAGCCTCTCTTGCTCCATGACTACATTTCCTATCTCCAGGCACACAAAGCAAGCATGTCTTCACTTGCGGCACAACTGCAATCCATTCCCCTTCCTACGACATCGTTCGCAGGTCAAACCGTTATTATCACGGGCTCAAACACCGGGTTAGGTCTTGAGGCCGCACGACATTTTGTGCGACTAGACGCGGCACGAGTAATTCTTGCGGTGAGATCTGTCAAGAAAGGTGAAGACGCCAAGGCCTCCATCGAAGCCTCCACGGACCGCAAAAATATCGTTGAGGTGTGGCAGGTCGACATGTCCAATTACGATTCCATTAAAGACTTCGTCAAAAAGTGCGATTCGCTAGACAGATTGGATGTTGTCGTTGCGAATGCTGGTGTATTGCGAAACACCTACGAGGAATGTGAAGGAACTGAGATTTCAATTACGGTCAATGTTATCGGAACATTTCTCCTCGCGCTTGGCCTTTTCCCAGTTCTGAGAAGGTCAGGGAAGAAAACAGGACAAGCATCAAGGCTAGTGATAACGAGCTCCGTTGTACATGAAAATGTGTGTCTCCCTGAATCCTTGAGGTAGTAGTCTTCCGAGCTGATTATCTCAAAAGGCAAAATTCCGAGAACGACATGAATCGTCGATCTTTGAAGCCTTCAAAAAAAACGAAAAGCGATATCTTGCAGATCGATACTATACCTCAAAGCTTCTTGAAGTTCTCCTCGTTCGTTCCATATCTGCAGCTATGGAAAAGGGTCCACACGCAGCGGAGCCTGTGATTCTGAATTGTGTTAACCCCGGGTTGTGCCACTCGGAGCTCGACAGGGATATTAAGGTATGATCCGATCATAGTTCTAGCACAATCCAACCTTTCCCTGGCTGCCACCTTGACTGATATGCTAACTTGATTTCCAACTTCCAGGGATTGACTGGCTATATGCTCAGGATCGCCAAAGCATTGATTGCGCGAACAACAGAGGTCGGTGGCCGTACACTCGTTCATAGTGCAGCTGCTGGATTTGAGAGCCACGGCCAATACATGAGCGAATGTAAGGTCAAGGAGCCAAGCAAGTTTGTTCGGAGCAAAGAGGGAGCAATTGCTCAACAACGGGTGCACGAAGAGTTGTTGGAGATTCTGGAGAAGATTCAGCCAGGTATAACAAGCAATATCTGAGGAGATTTAATGGATGGCCTGATAGTGTAATAACCATGGTAGTGTTAGCCATCTAGAATGAATTCCATATGGGATCCTAATTAAGCTATGAGTTGAAATGTTAAATGTGGAAATAGATGAAGTAGTACCTTCAGGCAAATTACCCTGAACGTATGCGTGCCTAACATACAGGGTGTTCATGCACACCACAAGCAGCAATTCCCTAGCCTAGAACAAATATCTGTCTTCTTCGAAACACTAACTAAAGTCTCGAATCCGAGCGGCTGTCAAAAGTCAGGTTCGGATCCCCGAGTCATTAAGGAAGATTCCTGAATATCGGATGGGTGACCGAGCGGGTGTAAAATCTGAATTAACGCTGGATGGGTAGCATCGCATAGTTTGAGTCTCGCCTGTAGCCTTATACATTTCGATCTCTTGGGCTAGCGGTAAAGCTTGCCCTGTGATGTTCGTGAGACGGTGAAGGTTGAAACCAGCCAGTATCTCGGAGGTGTTCTACAGCACCTAACAATATTATGAACATTTCCTGGATCAGAACTGGGTAGCGAGGCTTGACGTGACCTGGTTTGGAGGGAGAAAGTATTGCTTGATATAATGGAAATTCTCATAATCCAAACTGTGAGGATAGAAAGGGAAGGGGGTGGGGGGAGGTTGGTTGGAATACAAAGGATTAGATCGGCATCATGGGGATTTAGTCTCATGCATGATACGTAGGTGAGTGGGATTTCCAACCTCTCCATGCCGGCGTGCTCTAACACTCAGAACTGTTCTGTTGGTGCTTTGCGTGGCCGATTTCCCGAGTCAGGTCACAGGTATAATTAACCAACCAGGCGTTCTGATTGACGCCGAAGATCTAAATTCTCCGCCGGTCTGGCTCTTCTAGGTAATAGATCGCATCAGGTTGGCCCTGCCCGTCAGCATGTCAGGATGCTCCTCGCGAAAAAATTGAGGTGTGGCTGGCTGAACATCCGGTTAATGCAGTGAACCACCCCACCTTTGTGGATGCGCAGCGGCCGTGCAGGCTAACAATGAAATAATAATCAACACAAAACCTGGCCAAGTGCCAACTAGAAGATGTCCAAACTTAATTTAAGCGGCGGGGTATAAACTGGGAGTCTGGGACGCTGTTGCATTATTTCTTTTGGAACATTCATACCTCGCGAACCGCTATTTTGTTTGCCTTACCTTGTTTGAAGATATACTTGGTCAATCCTGAAGAACTCTCACTATATTATTTCTGAATCTGATTTTGCAACATGTCATTTGCGGCCTCTGCTTCGGATATCTATCTTGAAGACGGACACAATCTCGTCGCTACGGTGCAGGATAATGACGGTAACTGGGCAGAGGCAGAGTCTAGAATAGACCTCAACGATTTTCTTGGAAATGAAGACGGTATAGTATTCTATATAAAACTTTTGAAAATAATGCCAAGGGACCTGCCTACTAATGAATGAAAAAAATGTTGAGGTTGGTTTATATGGGACGGTGTGAACTTCTCGGAATCAGCAAACGACATTCGACTGGAGGGAACCCTTCTTACTGCCGAGCTCCAGATGCGAGATGGAGCTTACAGGGAAAGACAAGGCATTGATCTAAATGATCGAATTGCCAATGAGAATGGCCAATTAATGGCGACTCACCTGGGAATTACGTTAACTACCAGATATATACTAGCCACCCAAAGAACATCGGACGGATTCCTACTGGGTACATAATCTATTGGATGACGACCCCTGATCAAGAGATACCCCCAGTTCATAAGCTTGACCTCTGTAGTTTTAGCTACGGCATTTTAATAATCCATTGGGTTTCAGTAAAACGACAACAAAGATAGGCGTATGCTGTAATGCCATTATCTTGCTCAATTGGACAGTACAGGCGCCTTGCCAACCCACTCAGAGTCCCCGTTTATATGGTCCAATACCCAAGTCGCCAAACTCTTTCTAGACAAGAACATACCATCGTCTCCAGTTCCTGTATATGAAGCCTTGACAGGTGCATTGGGCCCATTGGTTAAAAACGGCACTCGGAACAAGATGCACTTAAGTTGCGAGACATCTTGAGATGCTACAAACTCACCAAGCCCCCTAAACTCGTCATAAGCAGACCCGCCTATGATCTTGATAAGAATAACCGATGCTTTCCACTTAAGACCGCCTCTGTCTTGTGGTGCAGGATACGAGCATGTGCCAAGAACCATTGCCCTCTCGTAGTGACTCTCCACTAGAATAGGAAATATGCGTTTCATAGCATCGGTCACAGGCTTAACCATTCGAGATCAACATGTATATTCAAAAGGCAACAGAGTGGGCTGATTCTTTGACGTACCGTTCCTTTTGACTTTGATACGGGTCCTGCAAATGAGACAAAGATGGTAGGACCGGAAGTTGCCGCGCGCTGGAAGCTAGCAATATCTTCCAGAGTGCCTTTCACAACTGAGACATTTGCACTGTTGCGTATCTCATTAGGAAGCTTCGCTGGGCTTCGCACATAAAGGGTTAATGTGTGCCCTTGCAACATTGCGGCGTTGCAAAATTCTAAGCCCGATGGCCCTGACACAAGTTGAGAAAGTCAACCTCAAACATCATTTGTAACCGAAATGGCTCACCAGTAGCTCCAATAACTAGTATGTGTGCTCCCATCCTCAGACGGCTGTATCACTCGATGGGGTAGCGATAGGATGCGCAACAATGAATGATTCTGTTTGGTAATGCTTGAGGAAAACCAGGATGAGCTGTGAGTGAAGTTTTAGGAATTCCAGCTCCTGGAGTTGACCTGGGTACGTATAGAAGACGGACTTCGGACTTCTATACGTACCCCGGATGCAAATTGCATCCGACTGACAAATCCTCATGTTGAGTTTAACTAACCCGAGCACCCATGGTTACGGAACGTACGTCAGGTCCGCGGAGGCGATCATCGTTGAATAATCTGCGCAGTTAATCATCTTATGTCTGTAGATGAACCAGTCTCGGTCATTTGGCGCCATTATTTCTAAGCAACTGCTTTGCGGAAGCAAATTGCCCACGCCTACAATCGGAAATGTTGTCCCCGACAATGAAGACTATGAAACATTTGTGCACGCAAAGTGCAGCTTTCTAAGAGTTTCCTCTGCTTGAACTCGGAAGCTCTTGTATCCGGTGGTACAATTCAAAGATATTTAAGCATCCAAGCGCATAGTACTTGAGAATCCAGAGTTCTTTTCCCTACTCCATCTTCTGTTCAAATCAACGCGATGGGTGGCTCCGAAAGGGCGCGTGCTATGTTCTTTTCCCATGGGTCTGGCCCCTATGTGCTAATGGGAAATGACCACCAACGACCGTTGGTCAACGTTTTGCAATCCCATGCCCACATCCTCGACAATGCCTGCGGCATCATCATTTTTACTGCCCACTGGGAGACGACGCACCCTCACATATCTGCAGCGTCCAATCCACAACTGTACTATGACTATGCTGGCACACCTGGTCTTCCACAGGAGGCATTCGAATACCGATACAATGCGCCAGGAGACCCTGATTTAGCAGCTCGGATCTCCAGCACTTTACAAGCTGCAGGATTCCAGCCGATATTGGATACTGAAAGAGGATGGGACCACGGGGTGTTTGTGCCCTTGATTGTCATGCGGCCACAAGCAGATTTGCCTGTCATCCAGATGAGCATACTCAAGGGAGAATCAGATGAGTCTGAGGCAGAGAAAAATCTCAGATACGGTGCTGCCATGGAAAGATTCAGAGATGAAGGTTATGTGTTCTTGTTCAGCGGCTCCTCATATCACCATCTGGCAAAAGTCTTGGAGGCACTCCCAGAAAGAATGGGGAATGGAAAGGTGGACGTGTCAACGCAAGAATTCGAAGCTGAGCTTGAGCGTGTTGCTGCAATTTCGGATGCAGACAAGAGGTCCGCTATACTGAGAACATGGCGGCAATTTCCTCAAAGCTACGAGGCACACCCCGCTGGCAAAGCAGAGCATTTCATGCCCTTCCTAATCGGTGCTGGCGCGGCTGGGAACGACAAGGGTGAGAGGACACAATCCTGGGAGCTGTTCGGGGCCACCATGAGCACCTTTGTGTGGTGAATTTCGAATCCAAGTCCGACCGGAATTGTTAGGAATAGATTAAGTTTGCATGTACGAGTCAAGGAGCTTTTAGCCTTTTAGTTGATGTAGTCAGAACTGCATAGACCGTCAGTGTCCCACTTCACCCTATCTAAACCTGCCTGCCGACAGGTTGAGACCGAAACAAAATCAGGAGACTCAATTGACTAGTAAGCCATATCGTTTCTAGTCACAATGTCATAGACTGGTCGTCATCCAAATCTACATAAAAGTAAATCCGTACGTTTCTGGATTTAACGACAATGGTGAAAGTAAGCTGGCAGATGGAGATATCTGCAGTTTAGGAATTAGACCAGAAAAAATCCTAGCAGCAATGGAACATAGGTGGGGTATGTTGCCCATAAGCCCGTGTGCAAGCTGCATACTACTAGCTCTGCCGTTGGCATAAGACAAAATTTTCTGCGCCATAGTTAATAAAATGGACTTTCTTTTCTCATCTTGATTGTCAATGTAACTTGCCTGCCCATAACCTGGAAGACCTGAAGCGATACTAACGCTTGGTGAAGTGGAAGTCTCCGTGCCGTTTGCTGCTTTTGAAATGGCATGGAGCGCTAGTCTTTCAAACTCGAAGCATAAATCCAGCAATAATTGTACCTCGAGGATCTTGTCTTGTTGGACCCTTGACAGGAATTCGACGAGATGACCAATGTATCGCGTGTGGGAATGTGCTTGTGCATCTGTAGGGTTCTCAAGCACTATCGCCACCAGAGTGATGCAGGCAGATATAGGATAGCGTAGAATATGCCTAGGAGGCAATCAGAAGGATGATATTTTGCACACCCAGGGGAACATACGTACCAGAGATGTCCGGGTTGCTCATAAGGCAAGTATTGCAGTATATGTATTATTTGGGAGGCTGCCGATGCCTGAATGATTCTTGAGGACTGAATTTGTCGAATTGCACTAATATCGCCTTCCTGGTTAAGGTGTGCTGCAAAGCCATGAATTTCACTGAGGGTGCAATAGTAAGCAAAATGTAATAAGATGATAGGCTCCCTGGCAGTTGGCGTCGTTGGCCAGACAATACGATCAGGTTGAAAACTCGACGGAAGCTTCGCTTTCCAATTCTCCAGTTGATGGTCAAGCTCCGCCACAAGGTCCAGAAGCTGATGTACATTCTGCCTTCCAACCGATCCCGAGTAAAGCCTTTTCTCGACGCTGGATTCAATCATCGCTAGTTCAGCCTTCAATCGAAAACCAGAGGCTGACATGCTAGTTCCCGGGACATTTCCATCCATTGAAGACGCAGATAGAATCTGATCTGGGTAGTCGATATTTATCGCATCGTCTTCAAATACAGAGGGCAACCCTGTGTTTACAGATACGCTCTTGTCGAGTATATATGCAATCCAGAAGGCCCTCTTATGGCGGTTAGCGGCGGCAGGGTCAAGGACCGAGTAAAATTCCCTTCGGTGTAATCCAAACGTCAATGATAGACGTGCGGCCGCATATACGAGAACGGACGTTGTTCGTACATCACTCGATCCCTGCGTATATATAGCCATGGCAAGAAGCGCTTCTAGGCCTAAAACGTCTGCCGCTCGTAGGGCAATGACTGAATACATGCTGAATGCGTTCTTGAAGAACTGCCACGACAGTTCCGTCATCTCGCTATACGAGCCCCTGGCAGTCCGCAGCTGAATCGCGACCGCTATCGTAGCATTCAACATGGCCCAGCGTCCAGGTTGCTTCCCTGGTGGAACAGTAGGGTCTGAATAGTGTTGTTCCAGAAGATCCATTAGGACAGGGACATCAAATAGCGGTAGGACGTGATTGGCCTCAGTAAAGGCCACCTCAAACATGGATTGGAGCTGGGATTTTGGAGGGAGTTGGATAAAGACCGAGCTGGTGAAAGGGCCGCGGTTTGCTTCCAACCTGAGCTTTCTCACATTTTGCTCCGGAAACATTCTGAACAACTTCTCCCTAAGAGCCGATTTTACCCTCTCATAACCATCGGATATTATCGATGGCCCAGATAACCTTGCTTCTGACTCACAATAAATCGGCTCGTGCCTCTGTTCATTGCGGGAGGCAGTGGTGAATGAATTCCCCGCACCTGATAAAGTAGACTCAGTCCTGTTCTCGCATGTTCCCGAGGCCGTCTGTGCCTGCTGTTCCTCTGCCCACGCCATGGTATTGTTCGCCGACCCCACAGGAGCATTTGCCGCACGGCGCACAGAAGCCTCTAATTCCCTAACTCGAGTCTCGAGCTTCCCTAAATAGGCTTTTCTGGAGTAGAGTTAGTCGATGACAAGAGCTGGTCTCAAGATGTCAGCTGACGTTTTCCCTCGACCTCTCCGTCTCACTCCCTGGTAAATACAAGTCAAATGGCGCTCTGCACACGGGGTACACTGAGGAATGTTGCCGTCACATCGTTTCTTTTTCTGTTGACATCGTAGACATGCCTACCGCAAGCTGTTAAGGAGACTCACAATCCTGGACAAGATTCTCTTACGTTGGCGGTTCTTCTACCTCGTTCAGTAAGTGGCAAATCCTTGCCCTTTGCTGTAGACTGCATGCCGACAAACAATCCCAATAGACACCTGGTAACTGACTGTTACAATGCGCTGATTCAAATCAAGGTGGGCCGCTAAGATGAAATATTTGAGGAATACTAACCAGTCAACGCGGACCAAAAAGACGTGTGAGCATCAACCTATCGCTTCTCGATATTGGTGCGACAACAGGATGGATTTCCGTCGGAAGCAAATTGCATCCGGCTGAGAAACCCTCCCGCGATGACTTCTGGTTAACTCAAGGTTGCAGCCAATCACAGCATTAAGATTAATGAAGTAGCGTCGATTGTGGGTGCGGAAACTCTATTCCTAAGCATTGTTACAGAAGCATATTCCCACACCTGCTAAGATGGCTGTGATGCTTTAGGAACTATCTAAAGGCGCCCTCCCTATTCTTGGTAGTTACTAAAAATCATAATAGCATGGTGTTCTCCCTGTCACCTTATCTACTGCTGGCTCAACCTTCTCTGTCTAAGCGTTCAAAGTAGCCATATTATGGTATTGGTATGATATTAGTGCCTTCAGGCCATAGCCATAGCTCTTCTTTCTTTAGCATCAATTCGGAAATAGGAAGACACTTTTAGTAAAGCTAACAAAATTTTTCTATTAACTATATTCTTCCTATGATAATATTAAACACCCTATTGCACAATACAGGTGAAAAGAGCATAGGGACCACCGGACCAGGGGAGTCACGTGTTCCACAGTCGTGTCAGTCAAAAATGTATTATGTTGCTGTCTGGCTATATCACCTCACTAACAAGCAGAATCTGCTCAGAGATAGGATGAGAATTAAGAACCTCCGTCAGTCTTGTTTAGGATTGTCCGCAGCAATTTCATACATTGGACGGGGTGTGGTTGCGTCGGCCTTCCCTGTGTCATCGGAGCTTCCGCGGACTGTCCATGGCGGCGCGGGATGTTAATGGTAGGGAATACAGTTGTTCAATTCCAGCCTTGAATATTGTCCCTCCGTGGAGTCTCCGACTATCCTGTATTACGCCCAGTAAAGGCTCAATGACTGACATTATATAACGATGTCTTCTCCTACTCCATAGCGGACTCTTCATCGTATCAAACACCCACTACAGTCACACCGTCCGACAACAAGAGGATCGTCTTTCTCCTCATTCAAGCTACCTTGTTTACCAAATGACATCGGAGCGACGAATCGATATGACTGACGAGAAGCCACCTAGCGAGTACACGTACGCACAGAACTCAACAGCACAAAACAAAATTTCGCGGGACGGACTAACTCATGGCATTTCTCTAGACCACGAGCGAACTTGACCATTCTGGGCTCTTTTACCGGACTTTTCTGCACTGTGGGCTTCTTGAACTCGTTTGGTGTCTTCGAAGAATACTATGCGAAGAATCAGCTTGCGGATAAGTCTGAATCGACAATCGCATGGCTTGGGGCACTCAGTATCTTCTTTGTCTTCTCCGTGTCCGTAGTGTCTGGCCCTCTGCTTGACGCCTTTGGACCAAGGGTGAGTCCCTCGTACTACATTTTAACTGCTATGTAGCTAACAGGCCGCTTAGCTATTGCTCTATGTTGGCTCGTTCGGGACTGTATTCTCAATCATGATGACCTCGCTTTGCAAGGAATTCTACCAGTTTATTCTTGCACAGGGTATCTTGCTCGGTGCGTCTCTAGCACTTTTGGTCTGCCCCATGCTTGCTCTCGTCGGTCAGTATATCAAGATCAAGCGTGGAGCCGCTATGGGAATCGTCATTGCAGGTTCATCCCTAGGTGGTGTTATCTGGCCCATTGTCATTAACGAGCTGCTGAAAAAGCCCAATATTCGATTTGAATGGACGATGCGCATCATTGGATTCATGATGATGCCTCTTCTTGCCATTTCCTGCCTCTGCTGTCGGCCTCCTAAGACTCCAATAGCCACGAAGAGGTTGCCAGACAGACCAGACGCCACCGAGGCTGTGATCCCAGAGCAGAAGCCTGTCAGTACTCCCAGAACAGGATTCTCGATCTTGCGAGAGCCCAAAATGCAGGTGACTTGCCTGGCATTTTTCATCACTTATTTCGGCATGTTTTCCCCTTTCTTCTTCACCACATCCTATGCCGTGGCACAGGGCTTCTCCGCCGACTTGTCATTCTACACAATCTCCATTATCAACGGAGCGTCCCTTTTCGGCCGCATTATTCCAGGTATTCTTGCGGATCGATATGGTCGGTTCAACACCTGCATTCTTGCGACACTCTTATCCGGTATCATCGCATTATGCTGGACAACTGCCACATCTGTTGCAGGCTTGGTAATTTGGTCTGCCGCATATGGATTCACTTCTGGGGTACGCCTTGATCCAGCCTTGGTCCCTTCATTAGAAATACTGACACCCTCTTAGGCCATTCTCTCCCTTCAACAAGCATGTGCAGCTCAAATCGCTACACCAAACACCTTGGGCTTATCAATCGGTGCTGTCATGGCATCTACATCTCTTTCGTATGTACCTACATCTTCCAATATGCAAAGCTAACCTTTACACAGCGCAATGGCAGGCATCCCTATCAGTGGCGAACTGGCTGGCAAATACGGGTATCTTTCGCTTTCTATCTACTCCGGTGTCAGCCTCTTAGTCGGTACTTTGCTACTTGTGGTAGCGCGTCTGATGCAGAATCGGGATTTGCTAGCATCTGTCTGAGATTTCGGAATATGCAACAGGTGACCTGATGTCTGAGGTGCCGCAGTGGGATTGTGTAATAGACTGACAGGCTGGCAGCCACAACGTTCATTAGAGTAATGCTGTTCAGCTCTCCTCCTCGTGTTTCTCCTCTCAACTATTTCGATAAAGAAGCCTCACTATGTCTCAATTTTATAGGCTTTAATAAATCCAAGATAAAGGGTTATTAACTCTTCTAATACAATGATGGCTACAAAAGGATCTAATATGGACTGAAAACGTGTTTCAAGCGATAGACTCGACCACGATTGAGAATAGAACCATGAACCCTGCAGAGTAAAGGTGCAAAAAAGGTTGAAGAAAATTAGATCGAAAAGACAAAAAATGGACTCGCGGGGAATCGAACCCCGGACCACCCCCATGCTAAGGGGGTATTATACCACTAAACCACAAGCCCAGTTGTTGGAGGATGGAGAAATAACGTGCTACATAGACCACTTTATCTCAAATACATTCCTAATGTTCACATGATATCGTCATCCCATGTCTAGAGATATCAATAAGGTCAAATCAAACTAGAAGATGATGCAGAATAATGATAAAAAATGTCCATGCTATTGGCTCTCTGTACTTGATTGATAGTAACATCTCTACCCAAAAAGTTCTACCTACTGCTGAGGCGAATCCTCGCGACCGTCCTGCCAGCTGGTACAGTTGACACAGCGCAATGCCTAAACACATTAGAACTCCGGATCTTCCAGATTGAAATAGAGGCATATACCTTCTCACTGATGTACTTCCGACAGTATTTGCATCGGACTGTTTGCTTAATAACTTGATCATGGGAGATCCACGTATAGAGTTGCCCGATCGCATACAATGTGAGACTGACACCAACAAAGCTGATCACTGTCTCGAGGAATGACCTGGCACATTGTCAGCTCAACAAATCCATATGAGTTGTCGGATAATCTTGTTGAAGGTCATACCCATAAGCCAGTACCAGGGCGCCGTCGTTTCGCGCCTGCTCGAGGGTGTTGTACCCTTTTTCCTTGACATAATGCGGCCCGCGTCGGAGCACGGCAAACTTCTCGTCCATGTTGCGATGCAAAAATGGAAGAAGAGCGACAATGGGAAGAATGATATCGGAGACGAAAGAAGTGACCACCTTGGTAAATGCTTGAGCGATACTAATCGATGTCAGTCAATTGCATTTGAGAGGTTGTGACAGTCCTACATCAAACCCAATGCCACCTCGAGCACGTTGTCTCGCACTGCGAAATTGACGAAGCCATCCCAAGCACGCTTGACCGTACTTTCGGCGCTTTGGCCTGCTCGAAGGAGCGCTTCGGTGCTGTCGTCGAGGCGAGGCATGTCGCTGTTGGATGTGTCGAGATGTGATGTTGAAGAGGAAAAGTGTGGAGTTGTGCACCGTGGCGGGTCGATCATTTATATCAGTGTTAAACGCGTGCTTTCATCATCTCGTCATGTGCCGCTGTCAATCAGTAAACACAAAACTTGGAAGCGATTATGCATAACCAATCATTTTACTGGATGGGATTAAGGTTATCACTTCTAGTCTATTTTCTCGGCGTGCTTCCTTGATGGGTCAGAGACACTGCAATAATCTTTCCCGGAGTACTACATCAATAACAACCCGAAGAGTCAGGATTAGAGAAGAATATATATCCCAGTTTCCGCTTCCTATAGCCGAATGCCTCCACACACCAGGAAAGGACCACAACTAGGACGGAGATTTAGCATTGCTATGACCCATTCTTAATAAACACGTTCATCAACTACTGATTCTTTTGACTATTAAAACAATCCCTCCGATCTTCTCCACTGATAGTCCAGCACATCACTCGCTATTTCGGCGCAGGGCAAGCCACAGAGAACCTCCACAACATACAACGCAGCGTCAAAGCCACTAGAAATCCCTCCGGATGAGATGACCCGCATTCCATTATCGAGTAAGCCGGCATCGACAAACCTCTTCCGGACAACCTCCGTCTGCCCATACTTTGCACAGAGCTCCTCTAGCTCTGGTATAATTGTGTAATGGGTGGTCGCGCGCCGGCCTGCAAGAATGCCTGCGGAAGCGAGGAAAAAAGCCCCGCTGCAGACTGAGAGAAGGAGGCGAGGATGGACGCGAGATTCATCCTTCGGCAGAGAAGAGAACTTCTGAATGATCTGGATGACCGGAGAGTCCGTAGAACAGAGCTCTTTCGTGACCAGATAGCTTGCGCCGGGGACAATAAGGACGTCAAACTGTGACAGGGAAGACATGGCTTGCTCAAAGCTGATGTTCCGTTTGATGACCAGGTCCTGTAGGGTGGTGATTTCGTCGCTGGGGCCGGCGGCTGTGGTGAAAAACAAACGGTCGCCAGACGGGCCTCGAACATGCGACAGCGTTTCCAGTGGCCCGGCGAAATCGACCAGGTCCATTTTCTCGAAACTCAGAATACAGACTTGGATGGGCTGGATAGTTTCCGACATCTTGAAGGGACTTGCAGCTGTTGTTCTGTTAGGATATTGAGGAGAGAAGATCGCTGAATCAAATCTCACCCGGAATCTCAAGAGAACTTTATATCATCAATCCTTAGATCTTGATCCTGGCAAGGTCAGCTGCAGATGTGTATTTGCAACCGTTCCGGTATACCAGGGAAGGCTAGTGCTGACGCAACAATAGTAAGAGCAACGTGGATAGATCAAAAGAGGAAAATACCATATCGCATTAGACTCGACTAAGACTTCAGGCGTTCCGCGCTAGACAGCACTTCTGTCCGTAGCGCTCCTACTGGTCCTTGACTTGTCATTTGCATTACTCATATCATCCAGACAAACACAATGATGATCCGACTGCACCAGCGCAAAACAGTATGTGCCGTGGTCTTGATGCTTCTTATTCTCTAGCTGATCTTGTCTTGCAGTGTGATCAGACTCAGTCGGAATGCAGGGCCTGTTGAAAATCAGGTCGCGCATGTCGGGATTACTCAGAGGCACTCAAGCCTTCAGCAATCTCACCCCTACAGCATCAACGCGCCTCTAAAACCTCCCATTACAGACGCCCATCTTAGAGTAAGACAGAATGGAGACTGCATCGAATCATCCCTGATGCCGGACACAATGTCTATTATAACTTTCGATGCTTGGAGTGACACTTCACGCTAGTTTTAAGATGGTAGCGAACTATCGCTCCTTGGATGAATGTAGACTCGGGCGACATGTAATGGAAGCCTATCTCAAAATCATCAGAGTAATTCCCTGGTAGAAAGTATTTGACTTGGAAATTGGGTCCTTTGCCTCTCTTATACATTGTCATGGCCTGTATTATCCGACAATGTCGACTGAGCGTAAATGCGCCCGGGACAAGTCTATTCCAATAATAAACATCAAGCGCTCTTAAACGAGTTCTGACTCAAAATCCTTTGATTTGGCCTTTCTTATTCGAACCTCGCATGTCCCTCTGATCTAGACTCTCTGTTAAACGCAATGACTCCTGTTCCTGTTTCATGTCTTCCGAATCAAGCGATATTTCCTGCATGCGAGTCAGTACTGGGGCTAGACGGCCACCCTCACGATTGTGCCCGACAAGATCCTACAGTGTGTTCTCCTCCCTTGCTTTTTACAGTTTATCTCCGGGAATTTATAAGTAATGCTAGTAATCTTCTCCATATGACCATTAAGTGTCCGGGTACTTGTTCTCCGGACACAGCTGCTAGTTGGACTCATTTTAAGCGTAGTGATAAGTCTCAGCTAATGTCGGTCATGACCGCTGGCGTGTGCACTTGAAAAGAAATGTTCAAGATACTTGAGAGCACGAAAGTAGTATCATTTACGAATACGAATGTTTGTCTAAGCTTCAGGTCTAGATACCTTCAACGGAGCATGTCCGCTATTGCTGAGCTTTGCTCGCTAGTTACGGACGATTTGAGACCTACTGTTTTACCGTACCGGAAAAGGGAAAAAGGGAGTTGCAAGGTGACCAATCCCTTTACCTTAAAAGAACATGTCCACTTTTATCAAACTATCCGGTTAGCTTCCTTGAAACATTGGAGTTGGTGGAGTCCCTTGGCACGCGCTTGAGGCTGGTGGTGAGACCGAATGGGGGTCGCACTAGGCAATTAGGGTCCTTCAGGGTGCTATATTCATCAACTTGCGACTGAGGGGCTGCTTTCTGGCATTGTGAGCGCAATCAACTTGAAGCTCTGCTATCTGCGCTATTTGTAGCGAAACTATGCGAATAAGATATAAACCTGCGTGTCGCCATGCTTGCATGCTTTTTCCAGTCACATTCCAGTCATTCTTTCTGTTTCAGTTAATTTGTTCTCAATCGGCTTAGTCGTTGATCGACTCTACACTCTTTCACCATGTATTTCTTTTCCCTGGTAGCCGCGGCTGGACTCGCGCATGCCTACACTGTGGTCGTCGCCGAGCAGTTCATGCTGAAGAACATTGATCCCATTGTGCTTCCTGGCCAATACAAGAGCCACATGCACAGCTTCTTCGGATCCGATGCCGTCACCATCAACACAAACACCTCGGCCGAGCTCCAGGCCGGTTGCTCGACCACCGAGAACCCCAACGACCTCTCCGTCTACTGTACGCTCTCCTCTCCGTCTGAAATCATACGCTAATCTAACCAAACCAGGGGTCCCAACCTTATACCTGACCGAAGGCGGTAAACACACCCCCATCACCCCCATGCGCTTCAGCGCCTACTACATCAACATCGGCGACGCGGAGATCCCCTTCCCCCAGAACTTCAAGGCCGTCGCCGGCAACGCCCAGGGCACGTCCCAGGCCGATGTTAAAAGCGTCTACGGCATCCAGTGGATGTGCGAGGGCGTCTCCAACACCGACGGCGGCAAGGACGTCGCTGCCTTCCCGACCAAGACCTGCCCTACCCATCTGCAGTCCATCCTGCTGTTCCCGGACTGCGTCAACCCGGACACCCTCGACTACGCCTACTCGGGCACCCAGAACTGGAGCGGCAGCTTCAGGCCCGCGAACCGCTGCCCGGCCGGCATGAAGCGCATCCCACAGCTGCGCTTCTCCATTCGCTATGATCTGCGCAAGCTTCTGCCGAAAGGGTGGTCGGGCACCCCGCCGCTGGAGTTGGCGTGTGGCTCGTCGTACTGCTGGCATGGCGATTTTATTAACGGATGGGTCCCTGAGGCGGCGAAGAATATGCTCAAGGCGACGGATAAGCGCGAGTTTATGCAGATTGATGGGCCGCTGGGTGGAGGCAAGGATGGGTCCAAGTGTGGAGCGAAAAATGCGCACGATCAGGATCCTAACCATGGAACGAGCGATTATGAGGAGAGTGTCAAGATGATGTCGAGCAAGAGGAGTATTGGCCAGCGTCGGTGATCTAGCCCCTGCTACCAGTTCTGTCTATGTTCAGGATGAGGGCTCGCCGATGTATGTACAGTAATTCAGAAAAACTATCTTCCAGTACTCTCGTTCCTTCTCTTGTTTTTGTCCACATTGTCATACTAAGTACGATCGCTTTCATCTACACACCAAGGTAGTGTAGATAAACTAAGTCCAGCAGGACTTGCCCGTTGGTGGGTTGTGATCCCAGCTACGTTTAAGGGTATATTTTTGTGCTATAGGAGAGATGTCCGCATCTTTCGTTAATTCCGTAGCCCTTTAATGCGGAGTGTCACACGTTCTAGCTGACACAGTGGCTTAGGAGGTGAACTTAATGATTAAGATTATTTTCCTCTGATAATAGATGATGACGAGGCTGATGACTGACTTTGTGGGTAAGCTGACACTTGGCGAGAATCGTCGAATTGTTCCAACCATCTTAAACCCGGAAGTCGGAATTAAGCATAACTGCTCTCCATACCATGGATGCCCGTGCATGCGGGATCAATACATTCCTCGGATTTTGCAAGTTGCATGCACCCTAAATAATCAGGCGATGGAGAATCTGGAGTTAAGAAGATCATCATGGTTATAACGACAAACTCCAGCTGAAAGGGTTCTTTCTATGTGACAACTTTCTGTATAAAGTCCGCCTCATAGTCTTTTCCAGTCTGGTGTCCATAGTCCCTCATCAATCCAAGATCATTATTTACTATCATTTCTTTCAAGCTCAGTGTGATCACAGACAGCATAATGACAGCACGCTATGCAGACGTTCACAAGAACCCCCAGGGCCCAGGGGACGCTCGCCCAACTGCCATGCAGATCATCCACGACGAGGGCCTGGAGGGCCAACTAACCGGCTCCTCGATCCTGATCACCGGCGCTTCCTCAGGCATCGGCGTCGAGACGGCCAAAACACTCTTCACCACCGGCGCAACCCTCTACCTGACAGCCCGGAACCTAAACAAAGCCAAACAAGCCCTCGGCGACCTGGTATCCTCTCCTCGCGTCCACCTGCTCGAACTAGACCTCGAATCCCTCGCCAGCGTGCGCGCCTGCGCCACCGAGGTCCTCTCCAAAACCAAGACCCTCAATATCCTCATCGCCAACGCCGGCGTCATGGCCACCCCAGAAGGACGCACCAAGGACGGCTTCGAGACCCAGCTCGGAACCAACTACCTATCTCACTTCCTGCTCTTCCTCCTTTTGCGCCCGGCGCTGCTGGCCGCCGCGACCTCACAGGCGAATTCCCGCGTGATTCTTCTCTCGTCCATCGCGCACCGGTACTCCGAGGTGGAGTTCGACAACCTCAACCTCGACGGTGAGTACGACAGGTGGAAGGCGTACGGGCAGAGCAAGTGCGCGCTGGTGTGGGCAGCGAATGAGATCGACCGGCGCTATGCCTCGCATGGTCTGCGCGCCTTTAGTGTCCAGCCCGGTGGCATTATGACCGGACTGGCGCAGCACTTGTCCGAGGAAGAGCAGAGCGGATTCACTGAGGATCCAACTCTGGGGCCTCGGCTTAAGAGCCCGGAGCAGGGTGCTGCGACTTCGGTTTGGGGGGCTGTCGCCAGAGCCCTTGAGGGGATGGGTGGGAAGTATCTTGAGGATGTGCAGATTGCTGAGGCGCATGACGCGAGCGGAGGTCCGTGGGCGCCGGGTTATGCATCGTACGCGTATAGCCCGGAGAAGGAGAGGAGGCTGTGGGATGTATCGCTGAAGTTAGTGGGTGTTGACGATTGAAAGAAGGACAATAGGCTTCAAGTTTCTAGTATGTACTTTATTTGAAATGTAATCCAGCAGGTGCTGAAGCTTAATCCTATTCAAACATGTTGTAGCATTCGTCGGCCAGTGTTCTTCTCCATGGAGTCAGTTCGTAATATGGCTTCCTTTAAAGCTCCTTACCATCTATGGAGTCTACTCGGTTATGAGTAAGAGCAACATCCCTGAACCAGAACAGTGAGCAACATACTTGGATTGCTAAGAAATTGGCAGGGTCTTCTACTCATACCTCTTCCTATAGGAGGAAGAGTAAGGAAAGTATTAGGCAGAATAACTTCATGGCGTCTCTTCATGGGAAATAAACAACTTATTACATAACCAATCGAGTCCGTCGAGTCCATAACCATACCTGAGGGATATCCTTCATCATAGATAGATTTGCTGGCCCAAGTCGACAGGATAGACTTTGCTACGCAATAATCATGACATGCCAATGTCATGCATGCTGCCACTGGTTCTTGAATAACATCAGTATCCACTGAGGCTGCATGCACCAGTGCTACCGGTATACAAAATAGTAGAGCCTAATGCCATTGCTCTCTTTCTTTGTCGAAGTCTGTGATCAAAATAAGCCCCTGATGTCAGTCATGGGGGCGTGACTATGAGTACACGGAGCAGAAAGCAAGGAAACCTCTCATAGCCTCTCAATGTATGAGGCATGGACACCAATGAGGAAGTCAACAGTTCTATCGTCTTGGGTATCCATTGCTGCATGCAGGAAGTGTGGATAAATTCGCTCTGGGGTTGCGAGAGGATTACAAAATACGACGGTCAATGTGGATTTAGCACGTCAGAGGTCGGTCAAGGCAGGGACGGAGCTGGATAATATCAGCTCTCTCCTGTTTTGGCAGCCCACTGCAAATCTTCTCATTCGAGAATATCTACTAATTCTAGTATTCATTTGAGAGTTTGGGTTAATCTAGGTTGGCGGTTGAGCTTAGGACGGGGGATATTAACAATGTAATGAAGCCAAACGTTTTACTTTATCATTTTAGGGCAATCATATCTTTGTAAGGTTTCCCTCCTTGTTTACAACTCAAGTTGGATACTTGCATTGTCGTTATGTCTTTTGTTATGGTTGCATCAATAATTTTCTCCAGGATGGAAAGGATCACATGCTGTCCTTCATGGCATTGTATGAGATTCTTTGCCCATCTCTGAAGGGGCAGTATCCAATGAGCCGTTAAGACGCCATTTATACAAACTTATGCAGGAGCCGTCGCATACGGAACAGTGAATACAAAATTTTTCGGACTATTTCAGATACCTACTTTGAAATATCCCTCCATCCTGGGGATAATATGCTATCCATTCGCTCAGCAGACCTAGACCCTAGCCATCGTCGCTTCAAGCAAACGAATGCTCTTCCCCCGCTCAGAACCAGCTTCGAGTTGACGGATCTCCTGAGTAACTTTGACAAACACCTTAAGAGGGGCTTCGGATTACTCGTCGTCATCGCTCTGCGCCGTACCAGTCACAGCCCGTTTTCTCATCTCATTAGGAGACGGTCTAGCCCGTCTTGGCCCCGATCGTTGAGGTTGAGGAAGCCCCCCTTCGCTAATGCCAACTGGAGGCTTGTCATTCTGCGTCCCAAGGGTGGAAGGAGAGCTTGGAGTGGTAACCTCAGCAGACTGTGTGGCAACTGCGGCAAAGCGGCTGCTGTAACGCTTGTCGGTCAGGTTTCGAAGAGCATCTTCCGTCATTGAGCCAACTAATTGTGCCGAATTACCTTTGGACAGGGCTTTCTTAATATCAAATAAATCAGCTAGGGTAGTCACCACTACCTGATCACTGTCGCCATCGGCAACTACCTCTCCAATCCTGTAGATTTTCTGTCGAGAGACTTCACTGGCCATGTTGCACACCTCTAAGCATTGCCTTGAAATCTGAATATCTTCCTGCAGTGCCAATCGCTCCTTGTCGTTTTGGTCCGTGTTTGTCACTAGGGAATCCAGCCGTTCCTGAAGGCGCCTGATGATGCCCGTAAAACCAGCTCTGTTTTCATCCAAAGCTTGGCGTGTCAGCAGCTGAGCTTCAAAGCGGTCCTGCACATAGTCTAGGCTGATATTTCGGGGGGCCTCTTGCAGCACGGCAGACTCCCTTTGTGCTAAAGTCTCGATGAAACTCTTCGCATCTTGGCAGATGCGAAGACACTGCTTCGTCACCTCCCTCTCATCCTCCAGATTAATGCTCACATATGAGGCATTATCATCTTGAGTCGTGAGACGTGCCAATTTTTCGTCAATCCGTCGCAGGTGAATGTCTAGATCATAGGCCGTGTCCTGTATCATTTCATTGTACTCTTGCAGGACTCGTTCGGACACCTTGGAAGAATGCCTTATGCCAAGAAGATCAGTAAAGTCTCATGCAGGAGTGGAGCTTTGACTAACATAGTAATAGTACCCAGTCCAACAGAGATCGTTGACTTGTATCCCGCAATGTTGTCAATAAATTCGTTGATGTCACCCCTCATGAACTCCAGCTTTGCCCAATCACGAAAGCCTGTCGTTGACTTTCGACTAAATATCTCCATTGCCTTTTCAAATTCTCGACATATTTGGCTGCAACGCTCAACAGGGCCCTGAAGCAGAGTCAACATCGACATATCTGCATTCATTACCTCTCCCAGTGAGCCTAGGATGCTTGTGAGGTCCTCAAGCTCATTTTGAAGTCTGCGTAGGGACTTATCGCGATCCTTGAAGCGCCTGACGGTGCCGTGGAGCGACTTGACTGACTGAACGGCAGCTGTGATAACAGCCAGCATTGAAGCAGTGATGCTCAGAGGATCCGCCATGAGGGACTCTGGAAGCGGAATGTACGCTGGCAGAGTTGCAGCAGATAATATGTGAGATGGTGGTCGGTGATTTTCAGTTGAAGGTTAGGTGGCGAGGTGGGCAGGTGTTCAAATAGCCTGTCTTATTTGTTAATACCGCCCAAGGCACTTTGCTGAGATTAGCGCCGAGGCTGAATCACCAAACGTCGTTTAGCTCAATCGCATCCCTCCTATTGGACAAGAAAGACAGGTTACTGCGTGCCTCGTCGTGGGGTTTCAGTCTCTGTCACTTCGCTCACCAATCGATGTAGCAAGTTGCGGGGTAGGTGCGGTAGAGGCCATTGAATCAATACCGAGTATTGAGATGCGCTCTCCAGTCCCTTTTTGTGAGCCTGAAATTGGCTGGAGTAGTAACTGACCCACTGACTGCTTATCGATCTGGTTCACGCCACGACCGCATATATGTGGTGGGGTCCGTCCCGCGTTTATATCAACTAAGATAGGCTGGTATGGCAAGCCATTGGAACATAACTAAAAATAACATCGGTAGGTCTTTCAGTATGTTAGTATTTCATGATATTCTGCCAGTAATAAAATTTATTTTCAAGATAAAATTAAATTTAATAAGGACCTGTATCCAGATTCTAAATTTACGAGACTTGGAGTACGTTCAAGAGGTTCTGGACGGGAAAGCAAGGGGCGTTTACCAGAGTGGCTCTCAATGAGAGATTCTTTCAGCGTGTTCATATGATTGAAGGACAGACTAAGCAGGGTAGTAGGTAGTAGAATATTCTCATGTCTGGAGATAAAAAACAAGGACTTGGAAGGCGTGTTGACTATAGTAATATGTATACGACCGAGACATAAGGCTATGTAGCTTGAGAGGTATTTTGGACGCTTCCCTTAGGCAGGACAATAATCCACTTCGCTACATAATCTTCTCGGCGGCATCCCCCTACCCACATCCGAGAATCTGGCTCACATCACCGAGTTTCCGGAGGCTGGGGGAAGCTGTCCAGAACCATCTCTTTACCCTTCACCGTGAAAGTAGCAGTCGGATATTGGTTCTCTCCCACGTCCAGCTCCAGAGTGTACCGCCCCGGGTACAGCACCAAGTCCCCATTCTCCGCTGTCCGCGCCAATGAACCCAGTGAGACTTCGACGTCAACCGACCTCTTCTCGCCAGGCTTGATCTGCTTCGCACGAGTGTACCCCACCAGCGTCTTGAGAGGATATGGCTTCGGCCCAGCATCAGTAGTCTTCAAGAACAGCAACGCCACATAATCCGACGTGGTCTTCCCAGTATTGGTCACTTGGATGCGGAAGGTGTCGAACGCAGCCCTATCGATTGGTACGTTCTTGGCTGCCCCCTTCAACAGCGCTGCAGTGTCATACGGTCCCAGGGCTCTACGCGGCCAAGTTATCTTGAAAGTTGTATAGTGTAGACCAAAGCCAAATGGCAGGACCGCCTTATCGTACCACCGATACGTACGCCCCGGAGTGTTCGACCCTGGACGCAGGGCCATATCGGTCATTGGAACCTGGCTGACATAGTCTGCTGGGTATTGTGTTACTGGCAGGCGGCCCGCAGGCGCTATCTTCCCAGTGAGGATGTCGAAGATGGCGGATCCACCTTCTTGGCTGGGATACCCGGTCCAGAGGAGAGCGTTGACGTTGGGGTTTGAGAGTAGAGACGAGTCGTCGACTTGGCCGCCTCCGAACTGGACTACGACGAGGGGCTTGCCGATCTTGGAGAGCTGGTCGATCAAGTCTAGCTGGTTCCCAGGCCAGCCGATGGTGGTGCGGTCATGGCCTTCGGCTTCGATGCTATTGTCGATACCGCCTGCGTATACCACGACATCTGCTTGTTTGGCTGCTGAGAGCGCTGCGTCAAATCCAGCTGTGCTGTCTGTGTTGATAGCTGTGCCGGAGGCGTATTTCACATCGTATCCCATCTGGGTAGCGGCCCAGAGAAGCGTGCGGATATACTTCGGGGGGCCTTCGTAGTTGCCCTGCATTTGCTTTGTTGCGTTGGCATATGGTCCGATCAGGGCAAGGGTGCCCTTGGCCTTGAGCGGAAGGGTCTTGTCGTTCTTCAATAAAACGATGCCCTCGACAGCCGCCTTGTGGGCGAGTGCTTCTGCGGCAGGGGTGTCGACATCCTTCCACCCGATGGAGCGATAGGGTTGACCCTCCGCGGGATCAAAGTACCCCAGTTTCACGAGTGAGGAGTACAGCCGAACAAGCGCCGTATCAAGCGTCTGGTTGGTATAGAGACCCTCGTCTGCAGCCTGTCCAAGATATTTAGGAAACACCGTGCCGCAATCCAAATCCGTGCCTGCCTTCAGCGCCGTAGCAGCGGCCTCGGCTGGAGTCTTTGTGTAATTATGGCCATTGTAGATATCGTCGATAGCACCGCAATCGCTCGTGACCCAGTGGCCGGGCTCATCCCACTTCCAGTGCTCTCGGAGAATCGTCTGCAGCAGATAGGAGTCGGCACAGGCAGGCACACCGTTCAACGCATTGTAGCTGCACATGACTGCATCGACCCTGGCATCGCGAACGCAGCTCTTGAAAGGAGGGAGATAGAACTCAGACAGATCCTGCGTCGACACCTCCGCGTTGAAGGAATGGCGCACGACGCCATTCCAGTCCTCCAGGTCATACGCCGCAAAATGCTTGCATGTGGCAACAACCTTGGGCTTCGCCGGGCCAATGCCATTCTGCAGCCCATCAACAAGATGATAGACATATCGCGAGACGTGCAGCGGGTCTTCCCCGGGTGTCTCCTGTCCCCGGCCCCAGCGCGCATCGCGGAAGGGGTTAATGTTCGGCGTCCAGAAGTCCAGTCCCGAACGACCAGCGTTACCGAATGCTCGGCCCTCAGTGCTTACTACGGTGGCGACTTGCTTGATCAAGTCGTCGTCGAAGGTGGCACCCAGGAGAATAGGCTGGGGGAACGAGGTGGCATAGCTGAATGGGCCGCTGTCGGCGAACTCGACGCCAGGCGATCCTGCTACACCGTGTAATGCTTCGCTCCACCAGTTGTATGCGGGTAGACCTAGTCTCGGCACACCGGGAGAGTTGTATTGCGTGTTGTTGACTTTTTCCTCGAAGGTCATGGCATTCACCAGTGACCGAGCACGAGTGGTCACGTCGAGGGATGTATCACAGACAGCGAGCTTGCTCATGGGACCGCTTGTGCAGTCCGGAAAGGTGTTTAGAGATAGAGCCACAGGGGCCAGAGAGACGAAGAGGGCGATGGCTTTCCCATTGTGCCACGACATGATGCCAGCCATTGTGTTGCTGGTTTGGTGGTTCTTCTTGACCACAACGAGGTTATCGACAATATTTATATATTCCTGATATCGGCTCATTGAGGGTTCTACCGATGGGCAGATGCATTGTATTTGCCATCCGCTCATGCTGATATCACTCATCATTTCAGCCGAAATCGAGGGCGGATGGCTCATTCAAGTAAAAGTCCTGTGGACCCCTGCACAGTGGTTGGACATAGCCAATGGGTTGTATCCTCAAAGATGCACATAATGAGGAGATGAGCATAAAGAAGCATTTGCCAGGGATTATATTAGCCTGAATATGCTGTATTGCGGGGGATCGTCAATGCTGGATCCAGCTCGGGGAAGGGTTTCCTCGGCATGTCTCAGTCCGCAGGAGAATCTCAATTGGCATTGGTAAGCAAGTGAGCTATGTTGAGCAGTTTAATGTTGTCAGAAGTGACAAGTTGATACGTCTGTGCAATAAAATCATCGCCGAAGGCTCATACATACAAACATGCGTATAGCACCAAAGAACGTTAAAAGTACGGAGTTGGAGGGGGTGCAGAGGACGGTTCAGCATCAGCGATAGGTCTGTGGCAATAGAATCCTTAATTAGAGACGATGTGCCTACCTCCCTATTCTACCATGTTGCAGGACAATACTCGTTGGTCTATTATCAGTTCATTCATTAGCTCAACACAGTTTATTATGATCGTCTATCGCCTAAATCGCATATCTAAACTCGCGATTCTCAAAATCAGTCCGATCTAGAAACTCATGGTCCTTTTCCACCACGTACGCATCCCCCAGCGCTTCCTTTTCCGCATCCCGTTTCTTATTCTCCCGAATCGACAACCACCGGATCAGACACAAGTCCAGGGTGATAAGAACATATAGAATGACAATCGAGATCTTTGCCGGAAGATACCTCGGCGCGTCCTTGTGCTGAAACGTCTGCGGCGATATGATGTTGCCCACAGTATACGCGATGGTCTGGATGCACGAGACGGTGATCTTCTTCGTCGACCCGGCGACATTGGTACTCGTCAACCCCAGAATAGTCGTCCATCCGATGGGGATGCCGCCAGATAGATAATACCCCACCAAGGCGGGAGCTTTATTCGTCGTAGCCATGAGGATCGCACCCACGATGCTCGGGATATGCCCAATGATACACCACAGCAGGCGCTGGTTCGTTCGCATAGCGAGGTACGTCAATCCAACCAGGACGACCACCTCGTATGCGCCCAAGGGTGTCACGAGCAGCAGGCTCTGCGTGGCCGAGTACCCCATCCCCGTAACAAGGATATTGCCGAAGCTGGTAGCGATCGAGTTTGGGATATTCGCGGCAAAGACCCAGAACGAGTAAAGCCATGTCTTCGGATCTCTCAGCGCCTCGTAAAATTGTTCACGCTTGAACACCGAGCTCCCAATACCCTGCTCGTTGCCTCGAAGACGCTCCGCATGCAGGGCCTTCTCCTCGGCTGATAGGAATCCCGCTGTAACTGGGGAGTCCGGCAAGATAAAGAAGAAAAGCACTCCCACAAGCGCGGTTAAGACTCCTAAAATGAGAAAGATAACCTGCCATCCGCGCAGTGCCGCGTGCGGGTCGCTACCGACATGAACCGCTACCCCATACGCAACGTACCCGCCGAACATTTGTGCCCAGCCGCACATGGAGAACCACAGTCCCACCCGGAACGCCTGTTCTTCCTTGCGGTACCACTGCGACGTGAAGACAACCCACGCGGGAACGATCGCGGCCTCTGCGCAGCCCAGGAGTGTGCGACAGACCATCAGCGAAGCGAAGGACTTGCAGGCTGCCATGCAGGCAAGGATGATGCCCCAGATTGTGACATTGGTCGCCACGTACCGGGCCAGCGGGAAGGCCTGGATGAGCCGCATGGTGGGAAATTGGAAGGTAAGCTGGCCGAAGAAGAAGATGCTGGATATCCAATTGAATTGATTGCCATGCAGATGTGCTGATTCTTTGATTCCTGTCACGCTGGCGTAGCTGATTGCGATCTTGTCTAGGTATTGGCAGAAGTAGACGATGCAGATTAACGGCATCACGTACAGGTCGATCTTGCGGACGAGGCGGCGCGAGGCTTCGGGGTCTAGGGCCCCATTCTCAGTGTCTCTCCCGGAAAGAAGTTGCAAAGCTGCGTCGCCTTTTGTGGGGAGCTTGTCCCGAGTCACTTTGATAGCTGGAGCTTTGTCATCCCGCGGGCTTTGGGGAAAGTCGACCGCCGTTGTAGCGACCATTGCCACCTGTTGTGTTGGTCCAGGACGAGAGGAATCAATGGTTGGTATAGATGAGAATATCCCAGCAGATTTATGCCCGGTAGAAGGAATAAATACTCGAAGATTTCATATTGGCCATGATAGCATCAAATCACGCAATCACGAGAATGTCTTGGCATTACGTCCAGGGATCGCAGAACACCATTCAGTGTGCAATTGAGTCATAATATCCAATTGTTCTTATCGATTCCGGCTTGCGACCCTCGGTTGGCTGAATATTTCCGGTGTCGGTTCGCTTCGAAGCGGGCAAGATGGAAGTGAAAACTCCGTGGCGTCTTGTGGTCAACGACTCGTCCCCAATGATAATTTCGATGCTAAGTAATGGTTTACAAGGTTCAGAGGACAACAATGGCTCAAGTTATCCTTAAACTCCTTCTAGGATATCGGCATACCGACTTAAAGACTGCCCTATCAGATTGACCACCTCCCAGATATGATCCGTCAAAAACAATCGACCCCAAAGACGAGTGACAATAGCACTCAGCCGTGTATTGTTCTCCAGCAACCATTCCCGACTGGCCCCATGCTGTGTCTCCATAACCATCTCGATCACAAACTCTAGAAGCTTGGTTTCCTGCTCCGTCAAGGCGGGATCAGGATTCGGCACTGTCACCTTCTCGAGCCATTTCGCCAGTAGCACCGCGCATTCCAACGAACACAGTGCGTATTGGTTCGACCAGGTGGTAACCAGCGTGTGAGCTACGTAGTTGATCCCGAGCTTGATGGGCGTGCTCAAAGCATGAGCGCAGTGTAAGGCGGCCCGTGTCAGCCGGTCGCCCCGCTGCACGGAAAGGTTCTGGCGCAGTGATTGCGCAATCTGGCTCGGGTCCCAGGTTTGCAGGCGCCGTGCGGAAGTAAAGTCCGCGTTGAGGCGGATGTACGCGAGACGAAGGAGGGCGGTGGATGTGAAAGAGAGGGGCCCGTGAGGGTTAAATGGATCGATCGAGGATTCCTGGTTGCGCTCCCAGCATTGGCACCATTGTTCTAGCGCTTGTTCAAGGGATAAGGCTTCCGCCGTAGAGAGAGAGCTGTTTCGTGACAGGGGCAGGCGACGAGTCTTTTGAAGAAGCCAGATATCCTGTAGAATGGCGTGGATCAGCACGTATCCACCCAAAGAGGAGAAGCTCTCCAGGTTTGCCTTTGGTGTGGTAGGATGAGTGAAAAGCGACGACAGCGCGTCTTGTAGCTTTGGTTCCGGTGGTGTCTGACTGCGTTCTTGCATCCAAGCAACGGCATTTGGAGCATGCCATTCCTTTTCGCTGCATGGGAGATCCATACTAATTTCCTCGGTGAGGATGAGTGGAGTGATATCGAAGACAATGGTGAGGATATTGAGATAGCAGAAAACAATGAGTGAGGTTCTTTTCACACACTCCCGGCGTATCCAGCTTTTCCATGAGCCATCCTGCTCAGGCAGCTCGTTCAGTCCTCCCTCTCGGAGCATTGTCTCCATAAAACTGCGCATGAAGAGGGATTCGTGATGGGACGGATTGCGTTTGAACCATGATGAGACTGAATGGAGCAGCAATAATGCCTGGATAGTTTCGAGAAGATCTTGACTTTCAGGACTTCCAGTAGTCGAAAGTTTAAACTTTTCGGAAAATTGACCGGCCCCAGGAAACTGATAAGTCCTCCGAACATGTTCCATGGTAATGGTCCTTGCGACTTGGTACAGGCTCAAACTTGTATCTGGTTCCCGACAGTACCGAGCGCCTAATGCGGCCATGGAAAGAAACAGCTGCAAGCTCACATTTTCAATGTCCAAAGTCGGGATGTGCATGAACGGGTAATGATCGTGATATCCAGACAGATACCCTGTGAGGCATCGGGACAAAGCATGTCGAGACGGGATGTAAGGATCTGGAAGAACATTGGCGTAATCAGCGAGCAGCGTAATTATTCTGTCGCGACACTGTGTTGTGACAAAAATGGCCCCCTTCGGCTGTCGCGCTCTGTGGGAAGTTTGCGGACTCTCGGGCTGCAGAGAGGGCAACTGCGTCCCATGACGAGGAAGCACCGAGCTCGACGGCGTCACTGCTGCGTCCGCCGTGCCTGTTCGGTCAACTGAATGATCGTAATCGGAAGTCGAATCAAAGTTCCAGGCGGGAAATACAGGTAGGGGCTGATACGTCGGCGAATAGGGATGGCTGGGAAGCGGAATGCTGTCAAGGAAAGACGTGAAGTCGTCACCGTCATATGCGTTGGACGTAGTGTATCCGGAGAAAGTTTCACCAAAAACAGTCGCTTCAGCCGCGCCGGGGGAATGCGCTGATTGTAAAGGATGGCCGGCGAGAGGCGCCTGATCCGCGGTTGCCGGCCGACCGGAAGAGAATGTACCTTGGCTGGCCGAGAGTGGATGCTGATGCGGCCCGCGAGGAGGACCCTGAGTAGAAGTGGGCACGGTACAATCCGCTACGGCGGATGCAAGGATATTCAGCCCATCCAACACATGGTCAGTGGCTGATGGTATGGGCGTTGGATGGTCGCCATTGTCGGTGTCGCGGTTTCCGGACGGTGAACTATGGGACAATCGCTCATGGCGGGTCAACAGATCCCTAAGCACTTAGTATATTCTCTTCATTCGACCCTCTCGTTGCTCAATGCGGTACTTACTTGCGAGTGAACGATTTTGGACACTTGTCGCAGACATACGGCTTTTCTTTGGTGTCTACAGGGCCGGTCAGTGGATTTGGAGAAGACGGACCGGAGAGGACTCACGCGACCGATCGTGGCGCTGAAGATGCTCCAGTCGAGCAAACGTCCGAGAACATCGCTGGCATTGGAAAGTGCGGGCAGCCTTGACCATTTTCCATCGCGATGAGATTGTGGTTGTTATGGTCCTGAGTAGCCTTGTGCCACTCTCCAACCTGGAGAGTCTCTCACAAGATGTCATTAATGCCAAGAAAGAGGACAGTCAGCTCTGTGCGCTCCTCCCCGGTCGGTGCAGAAGACAGTCGCCAACGCACGGTAGGCCAACGAGGTCTTCTCGCAGTGAGAATGGCTGCTGAGCACCAGAGAATGACAGCAATCGTACAGCACCGATGCTATTAGATGGAATCGATAAAGGAGCTTGATACTTGCAAGGCGAGACTGCGAGCCCTCGCATGGTCAAAGTGCTTATCTAAGGCATGATGCGGGACCGGATGCGGAACCGGCATCTCGGTTAAGGATTGAGAGATTACTACATGCCGCTGCCAGTTGACAGGAGTCCTCAAAAAGGGAAAAGGAAAGACTAAGATGAATGAATGAATGAACAAAATAGTACCAACATTCAATTATCCCATTCCGATTTTATGTTTGTCCAAGATTTGAAATATCACTGTTCAATTTGATGGCATACAGCTTCGTCTCCAGCATGTGAAGATGAGTCAGTCAGAATACGGCCCTTCTCCGAATTGCGCCTTCTGGCACCCGCAACAGAATTGGAGAAAGTGGAGCGATTAATAATGGGAAGGATCAAATTTGAATTCAGTAGGGCAACTTAGTAGTGGTGAAAACTTGCAAAGAATGATAGAATACCCAATTAGCTTAGTCGAAACTTGAGAATAACATTTGCATCGCACATATGACAGGTTCTTCGAATCTACCAAAGCGGAGGGATTGCAACTTGTCGCTTTTTTTTTTTTTTTTTTTTTTTTTTTTTGGCCGTCTATAGAGGTACTTTCTCCAATTTTCTCCAACTCATGGTAAACGGATCGAGTTTTTCACGACTCATAAAGCCGATACGATAACCTGTGCGTCATTTGTTGTTATATCACTTGAAGCTTGTCCCACTGTCAACTTCTAGAGGTGTATGGCGCAGGAAACCAGGCAACATCTCAGCAGTGTGCAGCCCATCAAGTGATTTAATATCTACGACGTCCTTTATAATACAACCATGGACAGGGAGCCCGAAAAGGACACTCGCAACCAAGAAGTGGAATATCTATACCTAGAATTGGACACGCCTCTGCCGACACCATTCATCACATCACCTCCGGGACCAGGCCAGTCACCCGCCCCAGAATGTCCGGATCTCAAGAAGTATTCCAATCCATTTTTGTGGCCGAAATGGCGCAAGTCCATGATGACATGGATCTCCTGTGCAGTTACAGCATTGGCAGGTTACTCAGCTGGAGAGATCAGTCCGTCGTCGGCTGAACTGACCAAGGAATGGGGGATTAGCCAGGTTGTCTATAACCTGGGCATCACTGTGTTCTGCGTTGGATTTGCGTTGGCGCCGATGGTGCTGGCTCCGTTTTCAGAAATCAACGGAAGGAGGCCGATCTTCATTGCTAGTGGAATTGTCTTTGTCGGTATGGTATTTCTCAGGAATGACGGGAAAAGGTTCTCGATGCTAATCTGCGTTCAAAGCATGCATCATTGCCTGTGGAGGCACTCACTCTTTTGGAGGAATGCTTGTTGCACGATTCTTCCAGGGCGCAGGCGGATGTATGTCAATCCTCTCATAAACACTCCTGTTATCGCAGCTTACTGACAGCTGCAGCGACATTCTCAACCATGGTGGGAGGTGTGATCAGCGATATTTACCATGCGGAAGACCGGAATACTCCCATGGCACTGTTCTCTGGTGCTGCTCTTTTCGGTACTGGACTGGCCCCGATGATTGCTGGCGCCGTTGTGCAGCACACCACATGGCGATGGGTCTGGTACTCTCATGCCATCGTCTCCGCCGTCTTTGTTGTTATCATCTATCTCTTCTTTAAAGAAACCCGAGGCAGTGTGCTTCTGAGTCGGAAGGCAAAAGCACTCAACACGTACTATGAAAAACTGGAGAGTGCTGGTCATTACGGAGTCATCATGTCGGATAAGGAGACAGTCAAGCGCATCCGGTGGAAGGTGAAGAGTGATGAGGAGAGGGCGTCCTTGGCCCAGATGATCAGTATCTCGTGCTATCGACCATTCCGTGAGTTATCATCCATCTACTATCCGTCGAACGCCATACTAACCCGGGAACAAGACTTACTTGTGACCGAGCCAACCGTGTTCTTCTTCTCCCTGTGGGTATCCTTCAGCTGGGCAGTTCTATATCTCCAATTTGGTTCCGTCCCGCTGGTCTTCAAGACCAACCACGGCTTCAACGTTGAGCAAAGCGGCGCCGTCTTCACTTGTATGCCACCCACCCCCCGGATATAGGCCTCGCTAACAACTTCCAGCCATGTGTGTTGGTGTCATCATCATAACCGTCATTAGCATCTACCAAGAAAGCATCGCGCGACGCTTCGTCACTCTCCCCAAATCCGCCGAAAGACGGCTCTATTTCGTCTGCATCCAGTCACTCCTCATGCCAATCGGGTTGTTCTGGTTCGGCTGGACGTCCTACCCCTCCATTCCGTGGATTGTCCCAACGATAGCAGTTGGATGCGCTACCATGGGCATCTTCTCGGTCTACCTAGCAACCTTTAATTATCTGGCAGACACCTATCACCGATATGCCAGTTCGGCGATTGCGGCGCAATCTTGCTGTATGTTGTTTTTCCGTGTTCCGTTGCTCCGGAGTACTCACTCGACGACAGGTCGGAATCTCCTCGGTGGTGCCTTTCCGCTGGTAACCAACGCCATGTTTACGAATCTGGGATATCCGGGTGCTTCCAGTCTACTCGGTGGAATTGTAAGTTTCTGTATCTGTGAAAAGAGAGTCGAGGCTGACCTTGGCAGGGAGCTTTGCTGTGTATCGTCCCCTGGGTCCTTCTGCTGTTTGGACCCAAGATTCGCGCCAGGAGCAAATTCGCAAGTGTAAGTGTCCACTATACATTCTGCTGGACTCCACTAACTGTACCAGGAACTTGCACACTAGTTCAATTATAATCCACGATAGACTATATACATAATGATAGAGTTGATATTCAATTCAACTACCTTTTGAATCCCAAACTCCGTTATTGCATACCATCACAATCAAACAACCCACTAGTAAGGACCTGACCATGTCACTGGATATAGCGCATCTTCAACACGGTCATACATACCTGATTTCAAGTGGTAACAGCCGACCCCGACCCCGCACTCCCCCCTCTCTTCTGAATATCCCTCAACCCCTTCAACAACCTCTCAAACTGATCGAAACTCCCCGCCCCAGGAACCTTCCTGATGATCACCTCCTTATGCTTCCTCGTCCACCCCTTCGCACTCGGACTCAAATGCTCAATCGTATGCACCGCAACCTCAAGCTTCGGGTCCAGCAGCGCGCTCACCTCGCGGTGCGCAGGGCTGAAGAACAAGGGATCCACCTCGCCGAGGAGCTTGCATTCGTCCTCGAGAGCCTGTGATTCAATCTCTGGGGTTGTGGTCGAGGGGTCGTAGGAGGAGGTGTGCCGTGCGACCTCGTCGTCAGTGCCGGACTGCGTGTTTTCGGCTCGTTCTGGGTGGAGGGTTTGGCGGTCGAGTTCGTCCGGGCTGGGTTGGGGATGGGTTTGGATTGAGCGGGTGAGTATGGGTGTGTAGATGTAGACGCGGGGTCGGAGGGTTGTTGTTTGTGTTGTACGGATGAGATTTCGGAGCATTCTGCATTCAAGATGTATTGGCTTGGACAGTTATTTTGTTCGAGGTGAGGTGAAGTGCGGTGTGTCTGTTTAAATCCCGTGGGAATATACTTTGGGGAACCAGTCTGGGACGTGCGGGGAGGCGAACTCGTCACAGCTTCTCGGCGAATCGAGTGCCATCGCTGACATCATGGAGCTACCTACCTATGATTGAGTCTCGATCGGGATTTAACTGGGACGATGATCTCATGATGCGGGCAGATGTTGTTGATGATCTACACTTAATGTGTCGGGTTATTGATTCGACTGTCGCCAAGAGGCATAGAACAAACAATACTCGAATTTTGAACGAATTTTGAACATAAGAAAAGCGACATTACAACTAGTATTTAGAAATCGCTTTTATGGATTTGTCTCAGACCAATACTGCTATCCCACAGACTCAGCGATCTGGTTACATGGTGCCTGACACCGTCAATCACGGAGCCCAACGCTGCGACTGCATTATTCCTGGTCGAGTGAACATGGTCTACTATGTACAGAGAATATGAGAACAGATGTGATAAAATTACACGACGACGCTAACCCACACGCTCATCCCTAACCTCCAATGACCATAAAAGCCATCAAGCTGACCCATCCCACCACGAAGCCAATAGTCAAGATACTAGCACCCGCTTTATCACCCGTGGTGATCTTACTGGTAGAAGTGGTCTGTGCCGATTTATCTCCCGAGCCCGCAGTCGGGTCGCTGGTGCTGTTCCCGCCAGTAGTCGAGGTCACTGGTCCTTTATGTTTCGTGGTAATAAGGCTGACAGACAAGACGTCTGTGACGCTGATTTGCTCCTCCATGCCCGTCCATCCATCCCATTTCGAAGTGTACCATCGCACTCCGCAGGAATTGTTGCCGTTGCCCGTGCAGGTTGCGGCGGCCGCCACGGCTGAGCCCTGCAGCTTGGGGAGAATCCTGTCGTAAGTGGAGGGGACCAGGAGAGCAGTAAACGCCAGCCAGGATGTGACAAGACCCTTGAAGAGGATTTCGTTGTCGTTGCAGACTTCGTTCGGCTCGCAGAGGACCTCGGACATGATGTTGCCGCCGTATTTGGTGGGGAAGAAGAGGTCCAGGGTGTTGTTGAGCAGGCCGTCGACGGCAGTTGCCCACTTTGTGTTGGTTCCGTTGGTCTAACTTGTCAGTATTGGTATACTCTCTGGTTGATTTCCGGGGACGTACGTAATTCCACATATATGCCGCGCCCATGAGGTAAGTCCCGTAGTTGTAGGACCATTGATTATTCCCCTGACTCTTACAACCGTCCTCGATGTTGGTGGAATCGGCAACGCTCCACGTTTTGTTGTTGAGCAGAGGCGACGAGCAACTCCAGTCCCATACTTTCTCGGCCCATTCGTAATATGTGTGATTGTTGGTGTAACGCGCAAGACGGGCAGCTAGCTGGAACAACCCCCCGTTAGAGATGGCGTTCTTCATTGTATACCCCCCTTGGTATGTATAGATCTGCCAGCGCAAGCCTCCTCCACATGTTGACGTATCCCACCGATCGACCTGCGTGTTGTAAACGCCTTGTGCGAGAGAAAGCCAGGAGTAACCTTCCGAGCGATCGGGGAATTGCAACTCTGCGGCGAGCATGGCTGCTAGACCCCAGAACATTTGATCGTCGTTTCCCTTGGCTGGTCAGATACTCGCCTTGTATTTGTTCAATACCGTGCTTACCAAGTAGCTACTGTAGTTGGACGGCATGTAGTCGCCATCTCCAGCTTGCCATTGCAAACCCAAGCTCACTTCGCTGTTGTAGGTCTGGTCGCCGGTAAAGTACTGGTATTGCAGCATCGCCATGAACAGGGCACTACCCTCCCACCATTTCGTCGGAAACGCACCAGGGATTTGTCCGGACTCGTTGCCATGGTAGTAACTCATCGCGCCGTAAGCAGCAGTGCTGGCAGCATTTTTGATGGACTCTACTGCGGTGTTAGTCCGGCAACGCAGTTTGCTGATCGTAACACCTACGGTCATCGTTGATACTGACATCGATCGCCTGGGCCACCGATGTAAAAAATAGTGTTGTCCAGAGGGCATTCCACCCCAGTCGTGGCAATGATTGTGAGCGCATGGCGAGGTTTTCCTGGTGTGAAGTCACCGCAGGACGGAGGCCCAAGGAGGAGAAATCCTGATAAGAGGAAGAACAAAGCTGCCGTCAAATGAGCCTGGCGCCCGGAGATTAATCTCTCCAACTGCCATTCGCTGCAAGCAACTACGTAACATACCGAAATCAATCGATGAAGCAGCGCATCACTATTGGCCAATTGTGGAGCTGGGTGGGTAAACAGTTTGATGGCTGCGGCCTTTGAGTGGGCGCTATCTCCAATAATAGGCCCGCCGCGTGTCGAGCCGACGTATGCCATTCAGCCATCAAAGACTTTTACGATTTAAATGTCAGTAATTGACATAAATGCCAGTCTTTCCCGGCTATATATTTGACTGTTCATTACTGAGATATGTTTATCTGATTGAGAAAAACATGGAAAGGTTAGGGAGAAAACCCTCCAGGTACCAAATCTTCGAAAATTCAATATTAAAATCAAAACGAGCGAAATTTTGTGATTGGTTGACAGCAAAGTTCTGTGTGGTGGCTCAAGTGGGGCATGTCCAAAATAAAAGGAGAACTATTGGATGGACAAAAAGCTTGGAAAGGCTTGTTGTTGTTGCCTGGGGGGTATTACCATGCAGTACGGTAATTAGGACCACAAAACCAGCCAATACATCCATCCATCCAATGCCTTGAGTGTCTTAACTCCGCGGGAGATCAGGTACCGCTAATAATAAAAGGATATCCTACCCCCGCTCGCATGGTAGAGGCAAAAACATATGCAGTTCTGATGTGATGCCTGCAATCACCTGCCCTCGACCAACAGTTTCACTCTCAGGATGCATGATTCCGGACTTCAGTCGGGTGTTTGCTTTATCGATGCAGGTCGTGGGTCATGTTATCCTCGGAGGCGTGTATGCTTAGTGGACAGCAGCGAGCTTGAAGCTGGATGGCGGTTATAGGGTATTCGAATGAGCGCATCACGACTCTTCTGTGAGCTTTTCCCGTTCCCCCATGCCGACCCGAGCGGTGTTCGGCTCAATGTCCCCTTTCGTAACATCAGCGCATCCTTGGATAAGGAGCTCGACACATCGCTCATGTTCATTTTGTATGGCCCAAAGAGGCGGGGTTTGGCCTATATGATCCTGCATGTCGACTTCCGCGCCATACTGCAGCAAGATCTCGACAGCCTTGTCGCGGCCTTTCTCTGCGGCCCTTGACAGAGCGGTTCGGTGAGCACGATTGACAAGGTTGATTTTGGCAGATCTTGCCAGACAGCAGCATGCAGCAAGGTAGTAGGTGATGCTAGCAAGTCAGAAAACGCTTCTCCTTGCTTCTATTGCGTTCAAGAGCAACCGTACTTTCTCTTTGGCCCTACTCCTCCATACCCGCTTTACTGGTCTGTTACCATGGATGTTTGGGACTGTGAAATCCGCCCCTGCGTCGAGAAGGAGCTTCAAAATCCCGGGTTCAATCAGTCACGTAGTGATCGCTGCAAAGCACTCTCCTGCGATGGGTCAATCGCATTCACGTTTGCACCCTGCTCGATCAGAAGAGAGACGGCCTTCATCGTATTAGCCGATACGGCAGCATGCAGAGGCGCCTCCCTTGCATACTCTGTCATGTCCACCCGAGCTCCTCTTTGCAGCAAAAGCTCCACGACTGCCTCGAGAACATTTTCTGCGGGTACAGCGGTGTGACCTGGCGTGTGCTAGATGCATTGATATCTGCCCCACATTCCAATAAGAGCCTCACACATGATATGCTCTCGTGTAGTACAGCATGGAACAATGCTGTTTGCCTATGGATGTCTCTTTGGTCCACGTCTATGCCTCGGCAAAGAATTGACTCGAGCAGTGCTGTCTGCTTCTTCCGCACAAACTCAATCACTGTACTTTCCTCCAGGGAACGAACATAGTCAAAATCAGGCATGACATCCAACAGTAACTCGGCAGCCTCGGTGTTTCCACACCGGGCTGCAATCAGTAACGGTGGGGCTCCGTGTATATAAGCCCATGACTTGAAGTCATCGCTTCTGGTTTGTGTACAATAAGGGTCTATGCCAGAGTCCAGTAACCAACGAATGATCTCTGTCTGTCCGGCCCCTGCAGCCGCACGGAGGTTAGCCTCCCCATAAACGCAGTTGAAGTATCCATCGGGAGCGTAATCCATGAGCCGGTGAATAGTGTCAAGGCGGCCGTTTCTCGCAGCACATTTGAAGACATCACCTTGGCTGTTCTTAGTACTGGCGGCGATGGAATACAACGATGGCAGGGAGGCATAGTAGAGACGTCTGCACGTTTGCACAAGAGCATTCCACGAGCGAAGAGGAAGTAATTCTGCGACAAGTAAGAGAATCTCATATGGTAGGATCAGCATGCGGCTATCCTGGGTCAAAGCTGGTGGCGGATTCAAGTCACCCATTTCTCCCAGGGCCATGATGCTGTCTCCGAGCTTCTTACAAATGAAGAAGAAACAAGTAAGTATGCATGATAGAAGATGAAGTGCGTAAAGAAATAAGTATGAGGTCATGTCGACACGGTGACTCTGACAGCGCACGTGATAGAAATTGTAGTGAATATTCGCACTTCAAAGCAAACATCTTGACGTGGGGGGTTTGAAATTCTGAAGCTGAACGACATCTTGCTACTTCACTCTTGTAATTCAGACGGGGAAATCATAGAGAGAATTAGAGATATGCCCAGGGCACTGCCTAATCGGGTATTGTTGACACTGCCAAGAGTCGCTGGGAGGATCAGCCCTTCATGTGATGCTGCAAAGGAAGTATATTCATCATCCGTCGACCAAATCTAAAAAAAAACATTTTCCTTTCTCTTCGCAATCCCGAAAACATTGGCATGGAATCAAGCCAGGATTCAAAGGTCATATAAATTGGACTAAGCGACTGAGCCGCTCTGCTTCTTCGACATAGCTTGCGTTCTCATGCAACATGGTCCATATCACCGCTCTGCCCAGCGAGCTTCTTACTCTCATTGTCTCCTACGTCGATCCATCATCTTAGAGAAATTTGCGCCAAACATGTCGCCTTCTCTCGTATTCCACTACTCAGTTGCTGTTTGAGACCTTGAAACTGTACCCTACCCTGGACAGCTATGAGATTATGGATGAAATCTTGAACGGTTCAACTTTGGAGGATGCGGTCCAAAAGGGTGTATATCAATACACGTGAACATCCATAAGTTAGTATTCTCTTCTGACTGTCAACGAGTGGTATATGCTTACAGAACTAGGATTCAGATGATGAGGAAGAAGCCTCCTTTTTCAGAGAATTTGAAAACAGAATTCCACGCCTTAAGACCTTGTCAAAAGTGCAAAACGCTACCTTACAATTTGACAAGTGTTGCGGCCAGTCTAGGCATCATTGGATTATTAAGCCTCCTCGGGCAGCCACCTTTGGCAAGAAGGCCCTCAGTGTCTTCTTTGAATGGCTGGCTTCACTCGAGGTACCTCTGCAATCCTTGGGTATTCAGCATCTGCAGGATATCAACATCAAAGAGGGCGAACTATCTAATAGAATCACTAAAGTGCTGGGGAATTTGCGAGCTCTTCGGCTAAGCATTTTGAGAGAGCACAATACTGCAGCAACAGAAGATCCTCAAGAACTTTGGAATCAGGACATATTCAGTCTATTTCCCAAGTCTCAATCCTTTCTTACAAAGCTTCCGTCGGTGTGGCTAAAACCAACCGCGTCCTCTCTTGAACACCTAACCCTTTTCTGCGACACGTGGTTTGGGTTTCGCCCAAAGCTTGCATTGAGCGAGGCCCACTTTCCGCGTCTTGAAAGCATTGTTCTGGGAAATTTCACCTTCTTCCAAGTCTCCCAGTTAGGGTGGATGCTCTCACATGGAACCACCTTGAGTGAATTGTCCCTGGACGATTGCATGATCCTCTATCATCTGTGTCTTTTTGAAGACAAGCTGGGTGAGTATTCGTTCAGCAAAGACGAGATGGAACTCCGCCTTGAGGATGACGGGGAGGCAGGGTACGGGTACTACCGCTCCTACAACAAGCGTTGGCATCATTACTTCGACGCTTTCCAAACACGGCTGCCTCGTCTGCGCCAGTTTCGCATTGGGACAAGTCATTGGACTCATGGTGTACCATTCGAGACAGAATCTGAAATGAGAACCGGCTTACCTGATGAAAGATATGGTGTGTTCTATGATGGGTGGGCGCCGACTCCATATGTCCAGGTCAATTATTGGCCTGAACCTTGGGAAAGTGGTCCACCGAACTGCAATAAGAAAGATCGCAAGTCCTTACGCTTACTGTTCGACCATATTGGGCAAGAAGTCGAGGAGACTTGGACATTGCATGGAATTCGGATCAAAATTCGGACACAGCTAGACATGTTACGGTAATTAGTATATCGAGTGCACCGCATGCAATAGCATCTGAGAAGTGATCCAAAGTCGAAAGTAGATCATTTCTACACAGTGGTCTCAGACGCAGCTTACTGATAAGAGTAGGGTGTCAAGTAGTACATCAGAACGTTTTCGTATTACCGGAGGACAACTTCACCTTCATCATCATTCCATCTACCGGCTTTGCAGTCACTTGCATTGTCTGTCTTAAATGTCAATCTTGTTGAAAGGTTCCAAGAAGGACCGGCATACTCACGTTGAATAATTTCGACTTGACCTCGTACTGCCCTTGCGGATTGAGAATTGGCTCCCCTGCGCTGTCCGTCGCGACCTCACCGAGCCCAATCTTCACAAACTCGTACCGTCTGACCGCACAAGCCAGAATCACCTGTGCCTCGATTGTCGCAAGTCCCTGGCCAATACAGCTGCGCGGCCCTCGCTCGAACGGTCGCCATGCGCTGGACGGTATGCGATCAGCACCGGCATCACCAAGCCATCGCTCCGGAACAAAATCATCCTTCGATTCCCCGTAGACAGCCTCATCACGATGAATGAGCGTCTCGCAGTTGTACATCAGGACTCCGTCAATGCACAGCGATCTTCCATCTGGCAGTTGAATATACGCATCCGACCCTTGGGGCACAAGTCTCCCTGTTCCTGACGAAGGGTATACACGGAGTGTCTCTTTGATCACGGCGGAGGTATATTGCAACTTCGTGAGGAGTTCTCCGCCGTCCGGCGCAAGCAGTTTATCACGAACTGCTGCCGGAGAAGGATCAGATCCAAAGACGTCGTCGAGTTCACGGCGAATAGACTCAAGAACACGAGGTGTGCGGCTTAGCTCATAAAATGCCCACTGCAGAAGGATGCTAGTTGTGTCATGACCAGCAAACAAAAAAGTTTTCAGCTGATCGCAAGTCTGATCGAGGACATGGGCATCAAGGTGCTCGATACCCTGTAGACTGAGGGCGAGGACACTGCGGGACTTTTTCTCGTTGATGCTGGCTGCCTTCAACTTTTCGAATTTGCGTTTGATGTGATTCTTGATAATGGCATTGAGCCTGCGAGCCAGAGTGTATTGGTGCCATACCACCAAGGGGTTCAACCCGCTTGCGCGGACTGAGCTCTTTCTGTGGTAGCTTGCAGCGAGCTCGTGGTAGAGCCTAACCATCTCGCTCTGCTTGTCTAGGGGAAGCTGAGCTCCCAAGTCCTCGTCCATTGTCACGGCGCCTATAAAGCTATATGAGCACCAACACGTCTCCTTAGACAGTCGGATTCCTACCGATTATATCAAATGTGAGATTTGTACATGTCTCAGCTAGGCTAAAATCTCCTCCAGACTGGGCATAACGTTCAAGTGTCTCGAAAAATGGCACCGTCTTGTCCAGTATGCACGGGAGCAAGGTCAATAAATGCTGAGGCGCAAATCCAGGATTAAACCGTTTGCGAAGGCTTTTCCATTCATCGCCCTGTTTTTATCAGCTAAAGTCTTCCATATTAAGCATACAACCTAGGTGTTGAATATACCTCGGAAGTAAGGATCGAATGAGGACCCATCAGGTACTTATAAGCCTGCAGCGTCGGGGTCTTGGGCATACCATACGGGAACTGCTTCGAGCTCCTGGCTACCTGTTCTGCAATCTCATGGCTGCAGACGATACCCATAGGATGCTGTATCGGGCGTACATCGAGGAGATACACCGGTGGGTTACCAAGGTGGGCCTTGATTTCCGCGAATACATGATCTTCTTTGTATCAGTTTGTGCATTTGAGAAACTTCGCAAGATGAAACTTACCAATATGCCTGTTTGGCTCACCGCGGGAAATAAAGGCGTTGAGATCCTTCATATGACCCCATACGCGCGACGGCTTCGGCTGTGGCCACGCTGCGAATTGCTTGGTGCGATAGTAGTCGAGCTTATTGAGTAGCCAGAAAGCCACCAGCGGAAGTGCTGCTAGAACAGAAAGAATTAGCAACATGTCCGCAGAGGGGATCCAAGTATCTTGAGGTGGGTAGTGACAGAAAGGAAGTTGGACATCGGAGAACGTGGTCGCGTATGCATATTCATGCGGGGGATCATCCTTGGCGGTCTGCAGGATGCATCCTGGTAGAGATGAGCTATCTTAGGTCACATCCTGGTGCAATATTATATCTCTCTTGTTTTAGGTTTAGACTGTCAGCACTACGGGAACGGAGGTCTGTTGAAGAAATAGGATACTGACCGTGAGGTTTCATCGAAGCGTGATGAAGCGGATAACTATATATTTGTACACAACGGAGGACAGCGGCCATCGACTTAGTGTCCAAGACGAGGAAGTTAATGGGTATGAAGGAGCAATCAATCGCAAGTGTTATTGCTTATCATTGTCTCATTATTTTGAGCCAGACAATGTATGCCAACCGGAAACATTGTATGAGTTTTGAGCAGTAGTAAAGCGAAGCACATAATGTGAAAGCGCAGGGGCTATTAGTATATCTATTATTGGGTGCTCCCATATCACAAGCAAATTGGCCGGATGGCGCAATGGTAGCGCGTTGGTTTTCGGCACCAAAGGTTGCGCGTTCGAATCGCGTTTCGGTCGTATCTTTTTGCTTTTTTGTTTTCCCCCTTTCCCCCTCCGCTCCGCTTTTATTCCTCGGATCTATCTACACCTTCACCCCCAAGTATCTCAAATTTCTGTGTATTCGATTTGATTTTCCTACCAATTTCAATTTATTGTCCTCTCGACCAACTAAAGCTTTTAATGCCTAAATAACAGGAGGTCATCATTCATTAGATGCTGATACGCGTGGATCAGCCACCAAGCATCACAGAAATTGTGAAAGATAACTCTCATTAGAGAGAGGATCATCAAGCCCGATGTTTGGACTGTCATCTACCGACGGGATAACATTTGCAAAGGACATGCCCGATTCCAAGAAATTGTAAAAGTCGTCAGTTTCGTTTACTTCAAAATCAGGATGCGAGACTGACGGTTCCGCTATGGCGGATTCTGAAGTGATTAATCTCGACAGGTCGTTCTGAGTCCCAGGAGCGGTGACATTGCTCAATTTCTCAATCATGCGACCGGCAAGAGAAGAGGTGTCTTGCAATTGATGCAGGATTTCCGAGTATTTCTGGAGCATTCTTTGACTCGCTTCATTCGTTTGAGGATAAGCCGATTCCACAGCCCTGATATGGAACTCCACTCCCGGCACGAGAATAGCGATGCTGGAATTAGGAAGCAGGTTGATGAAACCCAAGCGATGCAGTTCATCGAAGATGAGGCTAATTTTGTTTAGGATGTGCTCTTTTGCGTGGCTGTTGCTCCCCACACTGCGAGTGCAGACGACATACGCTGAGGCCAGATAAAGCAATAGAAGCCAGGCACGATGGATAATTATGAACCTTTCCAGCTCCATGACAGTCGATGAGACCGGCGATTGATGACGAAGCGCTGGCGGCAATTGTGCGTGCCATTTGCCCAATCTCTGGGCAAACTCCGCGATTTCAGTAGGGGAAGCCTTGTTCTCCGCATTTGCAAGTCCTCCCTCGCGACCGGATGAGTCAGACAAGTCTGCTGATGGTCCAGGAAATTGTCCTATCTGACAGAGCCTGGCTTTCTCAATGAACAACCTCGCTAGGAACTGTTGATACTGCACGTCGCGGAGGAAGTCGCAGCTCTCTACCAATGTTTGGGCGTTGGCGCATAAGGCACCGAATCTGAAATCGCGCGTACTGGGAAGAGGGGTGTCGCATAGACTGCCGTTTTCTGGAATGTTCATCGAGGTAAGAAGATTACTCGATGTTATTCGCACATGACTGTATATGGACCACCACGTCCGTCTCCATATTTGTTGTTTTCTTGCGTTTGCGTTGACCATTTGAGTTTGACACGAGCTGATCATAGAGATGCAGATACCCAACCGCTGGGTGAGTTCTTTCTGGTCGCGGTGCGGCTCAGGGTGAGATACCATCAACAGAATCGCTTGAGCAGTAGCGAGTCGGTCGTCTTCGCATTCGAGATCGAGAAGCACCTGCACAGATGAGTTTGGACCTAACGTTGTCGAGGCAGGGGTAGAGAGGTACCTTCACTTTGCGGGATAGACTCTCACGGAAAACACTGCGTGAAGGATATCCTTCGGCACGGATATGACACACATCGACAAAAGCTGATGCAGCAAACAGCACGGCGTGAAATAGCAACAGACCGATCCGATGAGATCCACTATTATCGGCGACAGCTGATAGAAATTCATGTAGCCCCAGGATAGGCATGTGCGGATGGACCCAGAGCAGATAGCTCTTTAGTAGCTCATTGCGGAGCGTGTCGCTGGGGAGGTCAAGCGCCCCACTACGTCGAAGATACTCGACATCGTCTCTGTGCAGTCTGTCTGGGAGACCGGCCAGGTAGCCCGGCAAGTGGGCAGCCGGTGGATCGGCGGAGCCGGGCCCAAAAAGTTGATTGATGATAGAGATATGGTAGTCGAGAGGGATGGTTGATGGGACGGCGGGATTCCCGGCCATACCGTTTTTCAGGTTGCATTCTCGCTCGCTTTCCCTGAGCTGCGAGGCGAATATATCCTCTTCACGATATCAGTCATCCTGATGGACACCCTACCTTACGGAAAGTGACAAACCGGGACAATATGTGAGCAACGAGCTTGGCTCCTCGGTCACGCTACGGGGACTGCAACAATCAGCAATGCAATCAATATCCCGTTTATGTTACTGAGCAAGACTCACGGTGTGCTGCCGTGGGCGTCACAGTCCAATTTGGCCCGACGACAGGACGAACACGAGCCTCCACTGACGCCAACATAACATCGCTGCCTCGTTTTAACGCAGTTTGAACAAGCTCCAGACTCGGCAGTTCTTGTACGTCTGGGAACGGAGTGCATTGCGGCAGTTGCGAGCCCAGAACGCTACTGTGAAGCTAAGATCGAGGCGTGGAGATTTTTTCTACTGGCGCTGTGTGAATCATGCGACGGTCTTACCGACCGACAGTGACGATCCGCGACCCGCCGACCCGACCGGGCCTGCCGCGGCACACCAAAAAAGTCTCCGGAAACCCCAGGGTCGATGCTGCAATCAGCCCGACTCCGAAAGTGTCATTGGCTGGCTACAAAACTCTAAGACAAACAGGGTTAAAGATAAAGAAAACCTGATTGGACAAACGCGAAAGATCGGTCTGGGGCCCCAGATTCGGGTATACGCGGGTCGCCTGTCCGAGGACCGCCGACCCGGATTACGCCTTTTTGATACTGTTGCAATTGTGGAGAGAAGCTAAATCTGGACGGAGTGATCGCTGCAGACAGTGTTCATTTGTGACTAGTGTCCATGGCTGGTCTCGTTCATGCTGAAGCTCCAAGCTGGGGATCCTGAGAGAACCCTGACCATGTCTCAAGTTTAGAGCAGTCACCAGGCCACCAGCACCCTGCCTCCTAAACTAGGGACATTGAACTCCCTTTGCTTACAATACCTACCCGAGACGAGGTTCCTGCCTCGCATTGTCAAGAGCATTCAGGTAATGCACACGGTCTTTGACATAGAACTCGACGTCGACCTTGTTGCGCAGGTGTGCCTCTCCACCGTCGAGCGTGCCAGCCTTAATTCCCGTCTTGTCGCTCATGATCTCCAGCTCCGAGTACAGGCTCGATCCGCAATCACCACAGAAGAAGTGCTTGTTGACCTTACCACTGTCACCCGTGGCATCATATGATCGCGGAGTTCCTGACTGGTATTAGCTATGTGAATATATATCACCTATTGGTGGTCATACCTTTAGTGACCTTAAACGAATCTCTTGGAACAATAACATTGGAGGTGAATGCACTGCCGGTCCACTTTTCAATGGTGGTCTCAGTCTTCGTCGCCATCCTGTAGGGACATTCGGCCTCAGGGAACTGCCCATACCTTTTGACAGTCAATGCAGTGGCAGAGGCAGCTCATTAAGGGCTCAGCTTGAATACAGACATTAGCATGAGAATAGACGAATAATGCGATTGACTTACAGCTTGAGGTATAGGTGATGGCACCGCACATGCAGCTTCCGTTAAGAGTCATGGTCGCGACCTATTATTCCCTGTCGTTGAAATGGTAAACTACATCAGAGATTTAAGGCTGGATTATACATACGTTTGCATTTTATACGAGCAGCGATCACTGAATTTTGACTTGCTCTTGGGTCTTGGTCGTATAAGCGGGGTAATCTCTGACACAACAGACGCCGAATTGTGGACATCTGACTTGTCATTTGGCGATAGTAAGAACTTTGACTTGATAAGGGAAGAGTGGCATAGGTAACATTTGAGCTGGAGCAATGATTGTTCACCACCCTAGGCCATTAATGGATATTTCCCCGAAAAGATACTGTCAATCACGGAGCCAAAGACCGAATCATCATATCAAGGGCGGTTGAGTGCACTCAAATCACTGAGCTAAAAGGTGCCAAGACAACCATTTCTAGTTAAGAGAAATGATAGTGCAGCAGATATTCAACAAAGACTACATCAAGAATATATGCCTTCCTCGTCAAGTTGCAGATATCTGAAACTCGACAACCATATCGACGGAGCAGCACCTCGCCAAGGCAGGCAGTAAGACATTTCGGCGACCCTAAATTGGTGCGCCGTCTTGGAATGGGAACTTCCAGCTGCTCGGAATCCTCGGAATCAAGATGCAGAAATTATTGGTATGTTTGATTATGCATCTATCTTTGTTATTACGACCCCAGGAGTTTTTATTCGATGACCGAGGGTGTACTAAGGTAAATTATCATCGTAGAGAGCAGCCGCGAATGCGATTTATAAGCAAGTATCACGTGATAGACATCTTCCCCGAAATGGTCGGCGATATTGGGACTTTGGAGTCAATGATCGGCCCGTGACTCCTCATATGCAAAGATGAATGATCGAATCAATCGCCCTGTGAAAGCTGCCTGTCTAGCTTGGTACGTATAATCCCTGTTATTTTTGAACAGTAGCTGACGTTCCTCCCAGTCGCACTTCGAAAACACGCTGTGATGGCCAAAACCCGTGCCGACCCGTAGGCCATGTACCATACTCTTGAAACGTAAATTCAATCCGCTAATGCCAGACGTGTTGCAAAGTGCACATTAAGAGATCGCATTTGCACCTACAGACCCAGTAGAAGGGGCGGGCCTCGTCGAGGTCATCGACAGGCTGTCGAGTCAACTCCGCTACCGCCATCACAGGCCGCAGCAATAATCGATGCTCCGCAGTCTACCCCTTCACTGACAGATGAGTCCACTCTGACGCCGGTGGACTCGAATCTCTGGGGTTCAGCGACTCCTTTTTCTTCGCTTGGCAGGAACCACGATTCAGGCAGAGCCCTGAAAGGCGTTTGGTCCCCTCCACATACGGAGTCACAAGGTGATCTCCAAGGGCCGGTTCTGCGGGTGTATACTTCCGAAGAAGAAATGTATGTGGCGGAAACGACATCGCTGGCCAATGCAGCTTGTGATTCCTTGTAATTACTAACTGTGGATGTTGGATGTTTTGCAGACAAAATGCCTATTACCATTTTGTCCATCCGTGTCTACCTCTACTGCCCCCTCCTCCGACGTCGTCTCTGCCTCAGGAAAATCCACATGTCTTCCAGCCCTCGCATGGCCTGGCCGGCACAGTGGAGCTATCCTGTCTGCCCTACCAGCCGACGTCCTCGCTGAGTCTAGCACTATCTGCCATTCTGATCTTGATACCACCTCCGCATGATCGGAATCAATCCGAACCCTGCAGTGTGTGGCTACGACGGTCCTACGCTCAGCTCTTTGCGCAAGCTGCTCTCCGTACGGCAGAGAAGGAGATAGAGGACTTTGCAGGCGGCTGGTCAAGCTCCGATGGTTTGGTAGAAGGCCGAACTTTCCATCCGCAATTACCGACCCAGTTGCACCCGATTCTGGCCCTGATTGTCCTCAGTGTATATGACTTGTGTCAATGTGGTAATAAATCACGTATGCGGATGCGCGCTAATCAAGCCATTACCACAGCTATGGATTATTCGCTTCACCAGCTTGACGAGAACGCAATAGAAGCACAGCGTCGAGCATGGTGGACTGCGGTTTGTGTTCCCTGAGTTGAAAATTAACAATGCGGGCTAATGATCAAATAGGTCATCGTCATGTACCATTCGTCGGCCATCAATGACTCGGTAGGCTGAAAGATCAACTTGAACATCCTACAGGCATCTGAAGCACTGACGATTTTCAGTAGTCGCCCATCATCAACATCAGTGATCCGAGAATAACCACTCCATATCCTAGCTTTGATATTCACTGTAAAGCCTCAGAGGTAGTAAACTTCGTTTCGAACATTTCACATGCCGGACCCATGTGTTTAATCTGTATATGGCTAACGCTCGCTAGCCTTGGTCGCTCTTACTGAAAGCGCAGGACGCCATCGTCTCCGTCTGCGCTGTGATGCGCCCAGTAACTGCGAAAAGCCAAAACGGTTCACCGGCACTAGATCTCCGTGAACAGGCTTGTCGTCTTGACAGGCACATACTATCATTGGCGGCGGACTGTGACCTGGAGTCGGAAGCAGCGGAAAACGATCGAGCCGAAAACCTAGCCGCTTTGAGCCTGTGGAAGACTGCTTGTGCCATGACACATACGTGGGTGCCTTGGTCGAATCTATCAAAGATTGGAAACTGATTGTATTGATGTGCCAGTGCCCGAGTCAAGCTCCATCGCTATAGAGCCTTCTCCGACATTCCCATCTTTTTGGAGAAGCATTGCGACCTTGATTTTCTCAAGCTGGATGGTTTTCCATCGCAGACCGCCTCACTTCCGGCGCAGTCGGATCTGGATTCGATCTTTCCCTTTACCCAGAACGAGTCATCGGTCATCTGCTTAAAGTCGTCCCTTGCAATTTCGCGTGCCCTAGCAGGCCTACCACTCTCAGTTTACCTGCCTCTGCGTACAGAACCAAGAATCAGCTCCGATGCCACAGGATACACCGGATCCCTGCCATTTTTCAAATGTGCCGCGATGCAGGCCTCCTACGTGTTGTATATGCTGGTGCACCGGGTCCGGGCGGCGCTGTCATCAAAACGCCTTTCGGTCTGCTATCCGCTGCTAAACCACCCAGAACCCGTGACCGAAGTTCAAGACGCAAACCGCTTGATAGAGGAGCTCCGCAACGGGGCCCATTCTATGATTGTCTGCATGAAGCGGGACTTGATTTTTGAAGGTATTGGCAGCATGATACGCGATCTTGACGCAGCCTATTTCTCTCTTTTTCCGAACTAAGTCACTTTATGCGGGGTAAATCTCCTTCTAATCCTACAATAGCGAGCACTAGAAACTTTCCCATCAGCTGAACGTGGGACGGATCTCCTGCTCCCAGTCAAAACTCTCCAGCAAGGCCATGAAATCAACATCATCTCCTATCGTCATTCCGTTGATGGGAGGATCTGGAAACGGTTGGTCTGTCATTGGCGATAGTACCCGATCAAGGACTTGTCTGATGAGCATCTGCCCTTGCAGCGCAATTTCATAATCTCCCTCGTGTTGCTGGATGAAGGTGTCTGCGTGCGAGATGAATACGCTTAGTTTTTGGATGACCTCCGAGCGAGGGAAAAGTGCACAAGACAGCGCTGGTTCAAGTTTTGGCTGAGAGTGTCGGAGTAGTTCGGTCGCTAAGGCACCTGCAGCAGGAAGGCCTACATAGCAAAGCTGTGTACGATCAGCGGTGATCAACAGTGACGAGGTAGAACGCTTACATCGAGGGTCGTCAACATGTGAGGCTTGAGGGCTCGCATCTGCATCGATACCATGTCAAGTAAACAAGTGATGATCTCCAGAGAGACGTTGATCAATGCATCGTGACCCTTGCCTATTCGTTTGACGAGAGTCGAATAGATTAGGAAGTCCTGGTGCAGAAACTCCAGATGCAAGCTTGCAAGCTCCGGATTGGTCGACTCAGGGCCCCATTGCAGGAAGGCGGGCAGTTCAGAGCGCCATTGGCGTGCTCTCTTAAGGACTCTCCTGTCGGGCTATCATCAATACCGGAGCTTGATCTCACGAGCGCAAAGCGGACGCACTTACTCAGCATGTTCTTCCACATTGTCGCGGCCCTGGCCAATGGACAACTCTAGTATATCCTCTCGAATCAAGCAGGCAAGGTGGATGGTACGTCCTCTTGCGCCGCTGCCCAGTTTCCTCTCTGTATTCCAGCCTTGCGCATCCAGTTTCTGCAGTGCAGCCTGCCGCACTGTAGGAGCGGCGATCAACTCTTCCCAGGTCAGGTCCAGCGGCGACTGGATATTGCAGTACTGTTTGCATATCCGGGGCGGCCTACCAAGGAACAGCGCCAGGTCTTTGTCCATGCCGTATGCCCCGATCATGATCCTCTTCCGCAACTCAGATAGGAAAAAGGGAATGTTACTGTCGTCCCCCGCCTGATGAAGGCCCAGAGCAAAGACAATCGTGGTGAGATCACCGAGTTTCTGCCAGGTTCTGTAATCTGTCCTTTTCATCAGTCTGAATTCTGGATTTCCTCGGACCGAGCACAAAACTTACCGCCTGTGCCATACGTATGATGGACCAAGACCGAGTGCTGAAGTATTGCGCAGCAAAGACTATCGCTGATCGTCCCCAATCTATCACATAACTGTAGACAAATATCGCTCGCTGCCAGCGCAATCCGCCGTAGCCCCTTTCTATCCTTGCCCGGGAGGGTTCCGCTCTGGAAGATCGGATCGTCATGCGCAACGTGATAGATCGCATAGCCTATCGCAGAGAGGAGAAGCGCATAGGTGTCCCATCGAGCAGCACTCAGCGCTACATACTCCGACAGCGTCATCGAAGCCCGCAACTCGATTTCTGTAGCTGTATTGCGGAAAAAGGACCTCGACAGCTCCAGCACACATGCGTACTTGTCCTGCAAACCCTCCGTAGCATCCCGGTACAGATCTCGAAGGTCCTTGATTAAGCACCGGAACATCTGGGTGCTGAAGATCCATCCTTCCCAGATAGCAAACCGCTTCTCCAGGAGCTCTTCAAAAACCGGCAAGTGATCCAAGAGTAGCAGCACCTGCGCCCCCAGCTCCACCTGTCTCGAGTCAACCGCCGCTGCGATCGATCCTGAAGCGGAACTCCCGCTGTCTCGCGGCCGCATCGCATGGTCCAAGACAGCAGCATACCCCGTGACGTTGTCGGAGTAACTGGTTAGTCCCAGAAAGCCGGGGTTGGCAAATGGCCGCTTCTCCCATGCATGCGACTCGCCAATTGTCAGAGGTGACGCAGAGACGGATGCGGATACGGACACAGACACGGCGTGAATGCCAATGGGGGAGACACTCGCATTGACGCTGACGTTTGCGTTCCGGCTGTGGCTTTGGCTTGGACCATGGGTTAGTTTCTGCCTGGGTTTTCGAATCGCCGCTGCCTTGCTCTGGCGCGGTTCTGTGAGGGGAGCAGGATGATGCGCTGCTGAGGATCGAGAGACTGTAGAGGATACAGACAAGTCGCGGATGCTATCACTTGCAATCGGGTCTTGGTTTTGGCTCTGTGCTATTGCATTGCTTTGGCGGGGTTTCGTGAGGGGGGAAGGGTGATAATAGCACTCGTCTGTTCGACCCCGGCGGACGCAGCGGTTACATATCGGCTTCGCATGGTCGCACCCCAGTTTCGATTTTCTGCATGGCTCGCAGGAGGGGAGCTGGCCGTTGCGACGTTTTCGTTCCATGTTCTCTGGATGGTTTGTGGATGCAACTGGTGGTTCAGTTAGTAGATTGACAACAATCAGTAAGACGGCGTTCGGCGTTCCCCAGGCCAGTTTGCCCCCGAATCGGGAATAGTCCGACAAGAGCGAGAATTGCCCCTGGTTGGCTAGACTGATGGTTATGGATTCGGTGCTTTGCTTCATGTATGGACTATACTTGATTCATCCAAGTTTTCGCCCTAGACTGCAATTATCATCTACTCTATCAGGTTGTTGTAATATTGCTCTTTTGAAGTTCATTGATGGACGGAGTTCGTATGGTCGTTTGTTGATGGTCGGAGTCGGAGTTCGATAAGAACTCTAGTAAGATGTAGTTCGATTGATCCATTACTCCGAATGTTCAACTCCGAGGGCAAAAAATGCTGCCTGCAATGATCAATCTGTATGCCTGTATGCCTGGACGACTGGAATATAAATATGTGCATGATTCAAGGTCTGAAGACATAGATCGATCTCTGCAATCAACGAAAGAACACAGATCAGCTGCTTACGTCTTCATCATGCCTCTCTCCCTCTCAAACCCCTTCAAATCATCCAAATCGCAACGCCAGACGACAGAGAAAGCCCAGAAGACTGTCAAGGATGAGTCGTCATCTGTCTACAGCGATGCTGCCACGCTGGTAGCGGGCAAAGAACAATCACCAAAGTCGGCGCCAGACTTTCAAAACCATCGGGGCCTCGACTTTAGTTCTACGCGATATAGTATGGTTCCTTCCCTGATATTCGCTTTCGTTGTTGACTGATGCTAAATGCTAATATTTGCATCAATATAGCCCCGATGGGAATGTGCCCTCGTTCCTAAACCAGAGTGACTACCTTGTGCTCGATGAATGGGAAGGTGGAACAGAATGTGGCCTAACGAAGGATGATTGATGACATGTTACTTCTGCTGTGGAGCTCATACTACAGCTCTATTCATAATAATATACGATCTAAAACTTACTAAACACGGCATGCCGCTTGTAAACACTCCCGACTTACTTCTCCGGATCATAGAGTATATTCTGCCAGCTGACGGCATGGACGGCTTGGATATCTAGTCAAAGCACTGTAATAACAACCTTATCAAGGCTATACATTCAGCCGACTGACATTTTCTCCAACTACTGAGTACGGTTGGATCGGTCTAGAACTGTGTCAGCATCAACTCCAAATGGCGCCACATCAATCGGCAATTGTATGCCGAGGTATCCCAGTCCGCAGACGCGGGGTATGCGGACGACCACCTGGAAGGCTTTGAATAGAAATACTTGAAGGGCAGATATATCTGCACCTCCATCACTGACCACGAACTCAAACCCCACTACCAAAATGCAAGCAATAATATTCAAAGCCCCATTGGAGGTCACGCTGGACACGCGCCCAATCCCGCGGATCCAAGATCCCACGGACGTAATCATCAAAGTTCGCTACACAGCACTATGTGGCAGGTCGGACTCCCCCGTCCCTTACCACAAATCATAGCAAATAACGAGAGAGATGCAGTGAACTCCACGTCTTCCGCGGCCACCAACCCTCCAGCACAGGCTTCGTAATGGGCCACGAATTCACCGGCGAAGTCGTCGAAACCGGCCCCGCAGTCAACAACTTTAAAAAGGGCGATCGAGTCGTCTCCCCCTTCACAATCAGCTGCGGCGAATGTTTCTACTGCGCCCAGGGGTGTTCCTCGCGCTGCGCCAAGGGGAAGCTGTTTGGCTCGGCGGTCCTGGACGGAGGACAGGCGGAGTATGTGCGTGTCCCGCTAGCGGATGGCACGCTGGTCGCGGCGCCGGCTGCCGTGGACGAGAAGAAGCTGGTTCTGATGGCTGATATTTTCCCGACGGGGTACTTTGCCGCGAGGAATGCGTTTCAAGGGTGGGATGAGGAGGTGGTGCGGGGGAGTACGGTCGTGCTGTTTGGCTGTGGGCCTGTGGGATTGTGTGCTCTTATCAGTGCGTTGGAGTATCGGCCTGCGGCTTTGATTGCGGTGGACAGTGTGCCGGATAGGCTGGAGCGAGCCAGGAGCTTGGGTGCAGAGGCGTGGAATTTCCAGACAGATGCGCAGGGGCTGCGGGAGAGGGTGCTTGAGTTGACGGATGGGCGGGGGGCGGATGTGGCTATTGAGGTTGTTGGGCATAGCAGTGCGCTGCGGATGGCGTTTGAGTTGCTCAGGCCGTGGGGTCGTATCTCGAGTGTGGGTGTGCATAATGGGGAGATTCCCTGGACGGGGAATGAGGCGTATGGGAAGAATCTGCAGATTCAGATGGGGAGGTGCCCTGTTCGGAGTATCTTTGAAGATGCGTTGGAGCTGCTTGTGAAGAAACAGGATTCACTGGAGTGTGTATTCAATTGCCTTTGATGGACACGGCTGACCATGTCTAGGTTCATGACGGCTGATATTCGACCGCTGTCGGGAGCTATCGCAGCGTAAGTCTTTCGTTTATGTTCTTGGCCATGCTAACAGTTGCAGGTACGATGACTTTAATCAGATGAAATCCCAGAAGATCATCTTTGAGGCCGGAAAGTAATAGCAGTAGTGTCATTATGACCGCCAGTTGAGCGGTATATGTATGTTCGAATTAAGTATATAACAACAAGAATATGCATGCTTAGTATGCAAGTCAACTCCGACGTCTCCCCTGCTCCCTTTGCGCCCTCTTCTGCCGACATCGAATCCCAAAGAACATCGTCCACCACAAACACCCAGTAGACAACACGCATATCAGCGCCAGGGTCGTATACGCCCACCCATGTCCCATGGCATTCGTCATGGGCGCAATGGCCGCCGACGCCCCGGCACCCAACTCACAGCGAAACAGATTATTAGCTGCCGTCGCAGCAGCAGACCGTTTCGGCCACAGATCCACCAAGAGCGCATTCAACACTTGCGACGCGCAGCTAATACCTAACGAGAAGAGGAATAGAAGGATCACCGGACCGGCAAGATTAACCTTATGGTTCATCACCCACCCGTAGGCGATCATCATGACGCAGCAGATGTAAAAAGCCGGCAAGGCAATCTCCAGCCGGGCTCGCTCAATATTGAAATTACTGAGATCGCTCTGCTTCCGTTTCTCAACGGGGAAGCCCGCACGGAGGGCATGGCGGCGGTAGTTCCAGTCGACTAAAGGGCCAGTAACAAAGGAGGCCACAATTCCCCCTGCGCCGATAGGAATGTACATCAATGCGGACTGGATATCGTTGAAACCATAGATCTCATGGAAGGAGGTGGATGCGCCCGTCATCACTGCGTAGAATCCGGAGAATACCAATCCTGCGGCGAGGAGGATCAAGCCGGTTTCGAGCTCGAACGCGATGAGGAGGGTCGGGAGCGGGTTGGGAAACTGGAAGCGGTAGTTCTTGCGGTATTCGGCAATTACCGCTTGGTCTGCCCCGAGTCCAGCTCTCTTGCGACGACGATGTCGGATTATATCGGTGACGTTGTTGTTCAGAGGCGGCGGGGGAACAGATCCGTCACCGACGACTTTACGACACGTTTCAGGGAGGAACAGAAGCAAAATGGCAAAGAAGACAGAGCTAAGGATTAATAAAAACCAGAAGATCCAATGCCAGTCCAGATACTGGCTGATCAGACCGCCGATGATAGGGGAAAGAGACGGACCCAGCATGAGCCCGATCGATGCAAAGGCAATGTATGAGCCTCGTTCGGCGGAGGTGATCATGTCGCCGACGAGACCATTTGATAAAGCAACAGTGCCGCTACTTCCAGCGCTCTGGATGCAGCGAAGCACCATCAACGCTGCATAGCTGTTTTGGAGCGAAAGACCGATGTTTGCAGCGATGTAGATGGTGAAGCAGATGATGTATGCCGGCCGTCTACCTACTTTATCTGAGAAGCCAGCAATCAACATAGGTGAAGCTCCTTGAAGAAGCTAGGCACGTCAGTTATTCATTCAAGACTCCTTATTTGATATACATACGAGATAGGTTGTAACTGTAAGATTGATCTGGGTGATGGATACTCGCAGCGAGGAAGCGATAGTGTCCAACGCCGGAAAATAGATACTGGAGGAGAGTGGGGAGAAGAAGCCTGCCAGGGATCCCATCAAGACAATAGCCCTCTTCTCGTTGGTGGTGAACACAGAGAAATCCTTTGGGGAGACATCTTGACTGGGTTGTGTCTCTTTGGCGATGGCCTCTTGAGCATCTTGCTGCTGCGGCTGCTGCTGCTTCTCAACCGACATGGAAATACAGTTTCTATGACAGACTGGTGTCACCTATGCTCGGATGTTGTGAAACCAGAAAGTTTGCGACCCTGAAACAAAAGAAAAGTATTTAAGCTAGGCCCGCACAGACTGTGGGCTGCCCCATCTCGGAGGCCCGGTTCAGGGCCGGCATCGGGAGTTGGCCTTGATGCTAAGACCAAGGGACTCAAGGAATAGTAGCAGGTATTTGCAGGATCTGACAAGTAGCAGATGATTTCAATACATTTAATTTGTAGAGCACGCATAGAGGACATCTAACCCACCCATTCTTCTCATGTAATTGTGTTCGTTGCCATTCATAGTGAGTGACAGATGAGGTGGGGAAAGCTTGGCTTGGTGGAAGCTTGACTGCTGCCTGAGTCAGTCACCGGCTAATCGGCACATGTCCTTTTTGCCTGAGGTTCACTAGAGTGACCAGACTATGTACTACCTGAAGGGAGGGCACCAATGCGGTAAGTGCATATCTGGCAAGAAAGACATTTAAGATGATATAGAGATACTGGATTCCGCAGAAAGATGGTTACTTCCTCTCCCAAACCCCCATCCACTGCCCCCATGCCGCAACTCTTCCCTCAATCAAACCTACAATCTCCGCCTTGGTAACCACAGCACCCAACTTACTCACAACCAACGGCTCCAACAACCCAATCACCTGGAAGAAGTACCGATGCGGTCCATGGCCCAGCATTCCCCGCGGAGGGATGTAGATCGTTCCGCGACGATTCGCCCCATACTTGAACCCGCCCCTGAGGATATGACTTCCCGCAGCGGTGGGCTTAAAGTCCTCATTTGATACACTGCACTTGCTAGCTGGGATACCGTAGTACAGACCATGCACAACCGGCTCAGCGAGTGGTGCATCTGGATCTTCAACAACGAGAAGCCACTCTTGGATGTTGCTGGCGATGGCTGGCGGCGCGGACCATTGGAGGGTCGGGAAGAGGTTGTCTCCAAAAAAGCTGTATTTGACTGGGATCTGCGAGCCGGATGGTCCGATATCTGGGCATTGAACAGTGACCGATGGTTCGGGATGCTCTGTGAAAGGAGGGGTATGCTGGATGAGGCCCGCGTCATGGCCCTTGCGGTTGGCGAGCAGCCAGGACAGGGGTCTTTCGATCCACTCCATTGCGTTGCACAAAGTTGAATGGATGGTTATGAATAAGGGGTGGCAATGTGGTCGATGAGGATAGCATTATAAGATGCTGTTGGATGCAAGACGCCTGAAGCGGCCCGGAAACGGCTTCGGGGTATTCCAGCTGTTGGAGTATGCGGAAATCGGCGATAAAGAGTGCTTAATTCCGTTAACTCAGAAGACAGCTTTCCCACACATAATGCCTGTATTAGAGGTCCATTCATTCTGGAGGATCGATATCCAAAACATCCACAGGAATGGTGAGAGTCATTGGACGGCGAGTCTTGCCTCCAAGATCCACACAGGACGGACTCCTGCTCTTTTAAGGCTCGATGCACTTCAACCAGGCGTTTGCTTAATCTGTATTCGAATATTCAACTTTCCTCTTCATCTGTCAGTTTGATTGTTGGTCGTCCAAGCGTCATACTCAACGGCCTCAAGGGAACAAGGTCCGAGGAAGCAAGCAGCAGTATCGCAGATGTGATACTTATTTCGCTAACTGTGGTCTTATATGTGCTCTCCTGTTGGCCTGGCACGAAACTATCTCCAGGATGAATTGCTACGGTTTGCGAGCAAACATGAGAGGCAGATACCTCAAGATATAGTCTAGGTATGCTAAGAAATGCACAAAATGCTAATGCAGACATGTGATTGGTAGATTGGCCGAAAGCCTCGGACCGCTGGCCTCGGCTGAGTTGGAGAAATGCGGGGAAAATCTCCGACTGATAATTCTATATCTGAACCACATAATCGGTCGAGAGATCTTATCTGAATTCAACCAAGGATCACCTCGATCTTGACACTCTGTGAAGTCGACACACCATGGCTGACGTCTCTCCCAATCCCATCCCCTTCTCCGAGCCCCCGTATTTGCGGGGGCTCCCATCCCCATACTACACCGCCAGTCATCGTCGATTCCAGAAAGCTTGCCGCGCATTCGTATGGGAGAACCTCCTCAGCCATGCTATGGAGTGGGAGAAGGCGGGTACAGTGCCGGAACATGTTTTCAAGGATTTCTGCAAGCATAACATGTTGCTGCCGAATCTGCCCGCCCCGTTGCCCGTGGACTGGCTGAAGAAACTGGGAATTCATGATATTCTGGGAGTGAAGGTCGAGGAATGGGATTATTTACATACGGGAATCTACTGCGACGAGGTATGCTGGTCGAGAAACCAGCCAACGGAAACTAGAAAGCTGATTATGGTGACAGTTGGCCCGGTCGGGTTTGGCTGGACCAGGGGCCTCATTGAGCGCTGGTTTCGCTTTTGGCATTCCGCCGATCATCAAGTACGGCAGCAAGGAGCTACAAGAACGTTTTCTTCCCGATCTCCTCACAGGAAGGAAACGTGGCTGCATTGCCATCACGGAGCCAGAAGCCGGAAGCGATGTCGCCAATATCACCACCACTGCCACGAAGACTCCAGATGGAAAGTACTACATCATCAATGGGGCAAAGAAATGGTATCTCTCCGAAAAATATATCATAAGCGAGAAACATTTCTAATATGGACTAGGATTACAAACGGAATCTGGTCCGATTATACCACCATGGCTGTCCGCACAGGTGGGCCCGGAGCCGCCGGTCTCTCGGTCATTCTCGTGCCTCTCAAAGGGCACCCCGGCGTCACCATGCGTCGACTCAAGGTCTCTGGCCAGATCACCGGTGGAACGACATACATCGAGCTCGACGATGTCAAAGTCCCCGTGGGCAACCTGATCGGCCGCGAAGGCGACGGCATGCGCATCATCATGACCAACTTCAACCATGAACGCCTGACGATCGCGGTCGGCGTCACCCGCCAGGCCCGTGTCGCCCTCGCTTCCGCCTTCCAGTACACGATGAAGCGCGAGGCGTTCGGCAAGACACTGATGGATCAACCCGTGGTGAGGCACCGGCTGGCAAAAGCGGGCGCGGAACTCGAGACGATGTGGGCGTGGGTGGAGCAGATCTTGTACCAGTTGTGTCATCTCAGCAAAGAGGAAGCCGATCAACAGCTGGGAGGGATCACGGCGCTGGCCAAGGCCAAGGCGGCTATGGTGCTGAATGAATGTGCACAGTGTGCGGTCTTGTTATTTGGTGGTGCTGGGTATACTGCTAGTGGACAGGGAGAGTTGGTTGAGGGTAGGTTTCTCGCCTTCCTGGTTTCTGGCTCTATGCTGACTTGTGATAGCGATTCTGCGAGATGTTCCCGGAGCTCGCATACCAGGTGGATCAGAGGACGTCCTTCTGGATCTGGCCGTGCGACAACTGGTCAAGATTTATCAAGCAGGAGAGAAGAAGCTCGCAAAACAGGCAAAGATGTAAAGATGCCTGTTGCGATCTTGATGACCTATATTTCATAAAATCAGGGCTAGAGAATTTGCTAGAGGAGTATTTTTATTTATGCATAAGGTCCCCAACAGCTGGCGTCTTGGCTTGTCATTAGACACCTAATTCTTTCAATTATATTCTGTCACACCCGCACTTGCGACAGCTTAGAACTTCCTCCCTCACCTGATGCCCTGAGTCGGTTGGACAGTGAAGGTAATTGTTCACATTATGTGGTTTGTAGCTTTCTAATCCTTTTACAGACATCCAAAACCTGGCATTGCACCTAGTCTCTGTGCTACGAAGCTTGCCAGATCTGCGAAAGCGACCGTCCGTGAACAGTCGCAGGAACCTATTGAGCGATGTCTTAAGACTTCATTCTGCGATCAGCACCGACGACTTTGAGACCTATCAGCTAATCCCACTGCTTACTACCGTTGTTAAAGAAGAGTCCGACCATCAAATTTGGAGCTGCAGCGAAACCTTTGCCGTCCTTGCCGAATCCACCCCTCCTCCTAAACGTCTCCCCTTCCTCGACCAAACACCATTTCTCCATACCACGAGTAGCTTCGTGAATTCCTTCGAGCAGCGGAAGCACATAGATGCCGTTTTAAAGGAGGAGCTCGGGTCAACCTACATCGGTGTGCAAGGGTTCTATGAGGCGTATTTTGGTAGTATCGAGGGTTTGGAACCATCCGGTGCTGCCTTATTTCAAAGATGCCTTATGCTCTGGGTGGCCGTCCAGCTAACTAGCTAAACTGAGGCCCTCTCAGCATCCAGGATCTAACTACCTAACTAATACGCAAATGTGGAATTAGATAACACTTGGCATGAAGCATACCTGGCCTTCGCTTGACAAGTGGCAAGCGGGTTACGGTATGTACCGCTTAGTTGGTAAGTACAAGTAAATAGTAATGTATTGCAGACCTCTAACAGAATGAGTAAATATCCTCAACCTTTCTGCGAGCTTAGTCCACAATTCTTGCTCCTACTACAACATTTTCACTGCAACTCATTTTTGGTTGGCAAATGCGTTTGATCTGGTCAAAGATTGAAACACACAAATCGTTGTTCTTCAGCAAGGTAAGCTACATCAAAGGATTCAGTTGGCTTAGGTCTAATGGTTCTCTGTGCTGATAATTGGCTGGGCCAACACGAAAGTGTTAACAAGTGCAGGTTTAATGTGATGATATATTTACAGTCAACGAGAGCATGGAGCTGCCTTCCCAGGTCTTTAACGACTGCTATCACCGAGTGGGCCGAGTAGATGAAGGTGGAATTGGCGAGGAGCTCACACCCTCATCGGGAAGAGGAAGAGCGTTCGGCGGAGGTAGGGGAGTTTTCAACCTGGATTAGGACCAACACAGTAGGCGCTCCCGCGCACAAGGCTTCCAGTGCAGTCCAAGCCAGATGACAAGGAAGGACTGACCTCTAAGAATAAATCCGCAGTTATGGATTCCTGTATGCAGATGGATGGGCATGAATCACATCCACAGCAACATGCCACCTGCCACACCGCAGCTTCGTGCCATTGGCGACGGTAACGTTGGACGGTGGCGGCACGATTGGTTGCAGATATCCTGTACTCCCAACAGGGCTCACTGTTATCCCTGGGTTGGGGGCGGTGCTTGGATATGTCCCTCCCTGGGGACCCAGGTACAAGACGCTGCCATAAAGTTCAATAGTTTTGTGAAGGTTGCTGCAGTCCCACGACACCCACGAATTATAGCGCCTTACATCCCCAAGTCGGTAGTTATTTGCTAGTTCGATCGAGGTGCATGTGTCGTTGGCCTTGAGGACATAAGTGGTCTCACAGGGAAGGGGAAGGCAGAGCGCCAGTTTCGCTGCGATGTTGCCGCACACCACGGAGACCGCTGGGTTGGCCATGAACAAGGCCGCCGACGAGACATTGAACTTTAGCGCAATGGAATCACACGTCTCACCTGCGGATGTGGTCGTGTATGTGTTGCCTGACACGCAAATCGGATTGGGGTCCAGTTCGGGAACAGCATCAAGCGATGGTGGCATATCAGTAGGGCCATTCAAACCGCATTTCTCATGTACAACTTGTAAATCTGCCTGAAAGTATTTGTCATACACTAAATATGGAGACCTTTGCATCATTTTGAGTCTTTCCACAAAACAAAAGGAGCAGAGCTGGTCGTGTGGCAGAGCTTTGGTGCTCACGGTGTCAAATTCGGCGATCACGTCTGCGTATCATTAGCAAGCCATCCTCACAACGCCAGTTTCCCACACTGCGTACCATTGCAATACTGTTTTGTGACCGGGTCCTGGAGACAGGTCTCGTTCCAACCTGCCCATATTTGCCCACCGAATTTGGTTGAGGCGGAGCTACTGACGTTGTGTCCCGAACAAATGCTGGCGACATTGTCAAACCAGCCTTTCAAAGATTGTGCACGGGTAGAGTCGCAGACTGACGCGGTGAGGGTGTCGTTGTGCAATGACTGCCGATAGGCTTGTCTTAGGAAGGTCTGAACATAGCGGTCACATTGGATTACCTCCGCCAGCGCTGTTCGACAGGAACTGGGCAACCCCTCCAAAGCATCAGCATCTGCGTCAAGGTCCCAGTCATAGAAGCCGGGGAAGTTGCGGCCTCCGATAATCGCCTTAGGACCTCGAACCCATGCGAGAAGGGAGGACATATACCTGTTCTTATTATCCCTGGCGTATGTCGGCGAGCCACTGGAGGGACTCACCATTTCCTTAATGGCTTTGGTGACAAGATTGTAGATCCAGATGTCATAACTTTCTTCAATATGGAATCCACGGTCCTGGCAGTTGTCGGTGTCCAGACAAGTTTGGGAATAATCTGAGAACCAGCTATAGAGCCCTACATATCATTAGCATCGACTAAGACTAGACCTGCACTACAGGAACTGAATGCACCAGACACATTGCAGCGCCGCATACGGGCGCCCCCACGCTGCAGTGACTGTCATATTATCGGGCATAAACGATTGCAGTGTCCTAATCATGGTCATAATTAGTTTTTATATATAAATGCATGTTTTGCTGTATTAAAACACCTTTTCTTTAATAAGATGGTTTTTAATAATGATTACTAATTTCCAAGTAGCAAAAACCGGACATTTTCCTATTATACCCGTTCATTGCCCTCATTGCCACCAGTTACAAAGAACTCTCCGCCTACTCTTAAGTACCCTTTTTCCTCTCTATTACAACCTGCTATTTTATTACATCAAAGCCAAGTGCCGCAGCATGGCCCAATTAACAGACTCCAGAGACGAAATTACTTCTGAAAACCATTTCTTTTATCACTCCTCTTGGCCAGCACGGTGGTCGCACCCAGAATTCACTGATAGCCACACAGAGCGTTACAAGCGCTGGAGTCAGCAGCCCTGGTTTAAAGATGATGATCGCTCTGCTGTGAAGTTAGTTAGCTTGGCTGATGATGAAGGCTGGCCCTGGGGTTTCTTCATCTACCGCACGGTCTACACCCCTGAGTCTGATCAGGTCTGGTCTGCCTGTCTGGACAGAATCGACCGCTATATCCACTGGGAAATTGACCAGGTTGATGGTAACCGATATGCAGGGGCTGAGGATCATGGCTTCCCTGAGAGGCTTGTCCATGAGGGATACAAAAATGTTATCCTTGACGATAAACAACGCTGGGATGGTGCATCAATTGAGCAGATTCGCGAGGATTTTAAGAACCTTGTCGCATCTCAGGGTAGTGGGATAGGGGAGGTCGTGCCTCGGTACACAGTGTGTCTGGTCATTGATCAGCATTGCTTAAATTCCATTATGAATGCTTTTGAGGAGCCAGCGGAGAGCATGCACTGGGGTGGGCCAAGGATGGGATTTATTACTATGGTTGATCCTATGTTTGTACCAGGCTTTGAGGGGTATTTTGGGTTTATGCGAGTTGAGATCAACACGCTTTGGTGGCTGACGGTTGAGTTGTGCTCATCAAGTTCAATGAGAGACATCTGTCCGGAGGTGCAACCAGGCAAGATACCAGTTTACAATGGCGACAAGGGTTATGTGGATGATGATCCGTCATGGACTGGACCTAGGCCGGTAACACCCATTACTCACCGGTCAATATGTAAAGGGAACTGCCGTGAGCATTTGGGGATGCAGCAATGAATGGTAGTTACCATGAGACTTAGTTTCTATGTCATGGGATGTAAAGAGATTAATAGAACAGAAAGAAAGGGCCTGGTCAGAAACATGAAGTACATTGATATATGGATTTTCAAGAGGCCAATCAATTCTTTGCCCTTGTAAAAGATTGTTTACTGTCTGACTCAGCGACAACAGACGCACTCAACCATTCTTTGTAGTAGGACGAGCGACACATAGCCCCTTGATCGACTTGGAAACACCAAACAGGTGAAAGTTGGGGGAATCAGATGTCCTGATCAGTCCTGAGTATAAACCTTATCCTTCTGTGAGTTCTCTGAATAGTCCAACCCCTCTGCTACAATAGATGTAGCATAGTTGCTGCATGAGACGGCTCAGTCTACTGACAAGATCCTCAAAGCCATGTATGATGAAGACGTTATTGATGATGCTCTTTATGCAAAGAAAGCTGAATAGCTGAACCAAGCCTCAATGAGCTTGCTATGATGCAGGTTAAGTCCTAGCCTGGGGCCTCTTTACTACACAAGAAGACTTTTTATATTATAGCTGTTTGAGAGTTAAGAAATGAGGCTGATTAATGTTTGAGATGTTGTCTATTGTTATAGTTAAGTATGGATCCTGCCTTTGCTTCACTTCTAAGGGATTGATAATGAAGGGCAGCATTCCTTATTGCTAAAATCTTTGGCTTAAAGTCAAATACAGTCTCTACATGCACCCAGTTTATTACTTTATGCTACAGGTCTGCTAGGATAGCTGTATGCAGATTAGCTGGTTGGTTGGTATATAGGGCTAAAAAGACAGACTTGGGTAAGTATGAGACAAATCTTATGGTAGATGTAGGTAGCTGTCACCCTCTGGGACCAGTCCCCGCTGGTCTCTGCTACTGCCACTCAAGTTTTTGGAAACGGAGTGCCGAAGGCATAGGCGTCTATATATTCATCTTTCCCTGAATTGAACAGTAGCAATATTGCCATGTCTGTTGGATGAAGTAAGGTACAATCGATAGAAGGAAAAAATTATGTTTATACAGGAGGAGCATCCTTAGTACTATGATCACTTTCTACTCACTTGTTATCATGCTGTATAGGTTATCAATGTGTGGTTAGAGATATAGTAACCTGATGAGTACTACTTCCGCACATATAAGACGTACAATCAGAATACGTATCAAATGTGTAGGGCGGAAAAGAGAATCTTGGGCATGTAGTTTACGTAGCTTTATCGAGGTAAAACAAGCTCCTGTCTGATAAACTGAGACCGAATTGTAGGCGTAGCATATACCCGACATATGTTATTATGCGACAAATCCTTCGCACTGGTGACCGGAAACCAAGCCCTCACTAACAAAAAGAGTCTCTTCCCGCTTTGCCCAATTATAATGAGAACCTCTCAGGTATGTTTTGCTCGGAGAATCAACAGGGGCTGTTTAAAGTCGGGTCGGTGGGGCAGGCGCGTGCTTGCTGATATCATAACCATATTTCTGTTGTCTCATCAAGTGTCAACGATAGATGAGAGTGGTCGGGATGAAAATGAGAGTCATCAAACATAGTGTCATTCATTGCCACTAAGCAAAGAACATTCGAATGACTGTGCACCGAGAACGCAGAACTTGCACCCAGCCAGGAAACAACAGAGAACCAAAATCGCTTAGCATCCACAACACAAACACTCAACGCATTCGATACAGCATTCGCAGGCCTCCTCGCAAAGGAAACAGCAGCACATGGCCATCAGACTGGAATTGATCAGTACATTTCATCCACTCAGAGGCAGGGAGTCAAACCAAGCAGTCAAACATCCACGATCCTTCTTCTCCTCTTGAGGCGGGGCTTGGTATTGCATCTGAAGGCTCAGTTATGGTCCGTATGTGTTTGGTGGTATACGACTCCTACCTGGGGTGGATATGGCTGGGGAGGTGGGTATTGCCCCTGAGGGGGAGGGTAACTGTCAAGTCATTCGTCAGAAGGAACTCTTAAGATGCTGTGGTGGCTGAGTACATACTATCCTTGTTGTGGTTGTTGCGGATAGGACATTTTGTCTAGAATAGAATAATCAAAGGAACGCTTGTTGAGTCAGATTGCTAGCAACCAGCGACTTCAAGAGTATATGAATAAGTAAAACACAACAAGGGATCAGGCAGAAGAAATAAATCCCCAGCGCATCGCCGGGGCTGCAGCTGGATGGGGACGCACCCTCTCCTGGCTGTCTTGGCCCTGTAGTTTGATCCTAGGGTCCACACCAACAATCAATCTGGAGAAGCCGAAAATCCGTAAGGTTCAGGGAAGCTGTGGAACAGCAGACATAACAGTTCATCGGTGGCCTGGAAGATGCCAGCATTTTCTTTCTATCTGTGCCGGTACCATCCGTCTCTTGCTCTTAGTGATACACAGGAACAACAATCCAAGGTTTCGATATACAATATACCTCTCTTTGACTACAGTTTGCCAAGAGAACATCACTAGAAAAGGGATTGACTGCCAAGGACCCCAAGAGGAAATGAATGGGGGATGTCTCGCCCTTTAGGGCTGACACTAGCCACAGTGCTCCACTTGTTCTGATCGACAATCCAATAGTCATGGAAAGTCAATACTCCACTGCAGTTCCCCTGTCAAAGGAATTGTGTTGCCTGATTTCGCATCCTCTGCTACTACCCCTAGGACAGTTGATTGGATAGTAAACACCCAGAAAGGGTGATATTATTATGAAAGGCTGTGATGAGTGGTGCATTAGCCACACATATACCTCAGGGGTAGTGATTCAAGTTATTATGTATTTTAATAAAGGCAGAATAAAATGCCTTATAGACAGTGCCATATAGTAGATGAATATATAGCAAGAATGAAGCACATGTCATATTATGGCGCAGGCTAATTTCTATTGTTAGACAATAGATTTTCATTTTATTACCTTAATAGCTGCTAACTGACTGGTCTAGATATTCCCTCACATATTAACATTAGATAGATTTGGTAGTTTCAGATGCTACATCTACTGATCCTTTCTTTGCTTTCCAGTGTGCTAATACACCTGACAGGTAAATCATCTCGTAACTACAAATTCAGTAGTTAAGATTACTTAAGCATGCTAGGTACTGTCCTATTAGTATGATGAAGAACAAGATCAATATACACGCACTGACCCCTATATATCTTGCACACCCCTTTCCCAACAAGCCTTAGACCACATCAGCAACAGGACCCCAAAGCTGCCTCGTGGGCGAATGATAAAGCCTATACACTCCACTGGCGGATAATCCCTAGGCACGAACGCATTCTCGGAGATAATCTCCGCAATCTCCTTTTGCAAGGAATAACTTGGCACTATCCGAGGACGCAACAGGCTGACAGTTAGAGGACAAGAAAAGCTTTTGGATATGATATGGCGTGCATCTCACCTTGCCCAGATGACAGTCACCATGCATCATTGAATTGTAGACACTCCCTGCTCTACGTGCCATCCTACTGCAGCGTGGAAACGGGAACGCGCTGACTATTTTGTATGAGGGCCAGATTACCATTGGCAATATGAATAGCAACAGATGTATAATAAAAATCAGAGAATGTAATCGTTTTGCTATTTCAGCCATGTAGCGTAGAGAAATAGACTAAAAGCCCTGCACGCAAACGGTCGGCAATTCTACCTCTCACCACATTTAAAAAGTCGGATTAGCGTTAGTCAAAAGCTGCTCAAAGTAGGCCTAGATCTGTCAGTCACTTATCCCTCATTTGGCAAAATAGATAGCATACCTGGAACCAAGTACCAGCCTCGGGAGCAGGCTGCAGAGCATCACTGTATCCGCAGTGCGCATCATACCGGGCGGAAGACGAGTTGGACGTGCCATCGCTCTCTCCACCTGGCTTGACCCACACAAAGGCATCCTGGAGCGGATCGCCGGTGTTGGTCGAAGGGCGAACACCAAAGCCGGTGCCGATGACGTTGCACCAGTCACCCCAGGCGCTTTGCTTGGTGGGCTGGACGCCGTTGCGGGCTGAAGCATTGATTAGTCGGTACGTTTGAGAGATTGGGATAAGCACTTACAGGTATCCATAATGAAATGGGCATCGAAGCCGGCACTCTTGAGGAGAGGCGCCAGGGCGTTGATGTACTTCTTCTCGTCGCAGTTGGGGTCTCCCTGCGTGTAGGACGGGCAGGTACTGAGCGACCAAGCGTTGTAGTTGGCGACGTTGGTGGCCAGACCACGAACAGCCGCAGGGGAACCGGCATCGGTGTAGACTTTGGCGAAGAGGGTTGCGGCGGGGCCCAAGTTGGCGGGCCATCCGAGCCATCCAGCGTGGCCTGACGAGTTAGTGTCTGGATGGGAAGCAAAGGACAGAGAGACATACCTGCGTCGATGTACATGGCGACGTTGGGCAGGTTGAGCTGCTTCAGAGCGTAGTTGACACACTCCAGGTAGGCGCTCTGCGCATTGGCGCATTTGGCGACATTGAGGTTGGTCACCAGGTTGGCCAAGCTGTCAGGTTCTGCAACATGTCAGAGCAAGACGGAGCGTAATGGAGGTGTATGACCTACCGATGACAAGGATGGTGTGAACGTCAGAGTACTTCACCAGCTGAGCGCGAATGGCATCAATGTACGCCTTGTAGTTGGCCACACCGTTGTTGGCAATGGAGTACTCGCCATTACTGGCCAGAGCGGCGCAGTCACGGTCCGGCAAGTCGTAGACCACGAAGATACCAGCGATAGGAGGGCTGGCGCCGGCCTTGTTCTTGGCCTGAATGTCGGCCAGGTAGGTTCCCATTGTGGGCACCTTGGCGGCAACGTCGCTACAACCGTCAGGAATTGCTCTCAGTATTGGGATAAGACGACTTACAGCCAGACAAACGAGGGCACTTCAGCGACGGCACTGGCCTTGGGCTGGAGCGAGCTCGGCAGGGAAGGCATCGCCAGAGTATGGACCTCGGAGGAGTAGTAGGGGTTGGCATATAGCTGATATCCGCTGAAGGGATTACCAGATGCGGTCACGGTGGGTGCGGATGTAGTTGGGCCAGTCGTCGTAGGTTTGGTGGTGGTCTTGGTCGTCGTCGTTGTCGAGAGGGTGGTGGTCGTGGCGGTGGCTCCCGGGATACACTGAGCGTAGTCTGGGGAAGTCAGTATAACTCTCTACTGATGACGACATCTAACATACAGGGATTCAGTGTGCTACAGGCCGCACCAGCAACACAGTTTGTCGGGCCAGACCAGCTTTGGCCGCCACCTAGAAGCATATCAGCGTTGATCAGGTCTTATTCAAGTGACAGCCAGAGCATACATTGCCCCCATACAGTCTGCTGGGCCTGCACAGCAGGCAACAACAGAGTCAATGCGATGGAAGATGCAAGGTGCTTCATCTTGGCGTCGTATATGGTGAGATCCTCAGGACTGAAAGATGAATGACTATCTGAAAAAAAGACTCGACTTCAATGGAGACTCGGAGGATAATTTATATCCCTCTGTCACATATCTTGGTCGGAACCATCGCCGGCTTTCCGGAGGGTACAAGGTATACACAGTCCAGCGGCCAATCGCATATCATCCGTTCAAGAAATCCATTTAGCCTCAGGGATGCTATGGATTAGAATTCGGACTGAAGCGAAAGACTAATCCCCGCGATGAAAGGGTGGTAGACTCGAGTCAGTATGCACTCATATCAACCGAAAAGGGTAAGCGAATATTGCATGGCAGCATTCATTGAAAGCCCCGCATAAATCGCATTTCTTCAGCCAACACCCTAAGATCCTGATCCTTCATTTCATGCAGTGGAACAATCCTGTTCCTGCTTTTTTCCGGGAGTTGATAACCCTATAGAAGCGCCAATCACAACTCCCGACAGCAGCCACATGAGCCCTCCCAGGTTGCAGTTTGCGGGGGATATACTACCTAAACGATATTAACCTTGCGTTCAACTGGACACGGGGGTTTCAGATTTACCTATTGAAATGCTTAGCGCCATTTCTTCCCCGCGTTGCAACACTTTGCTGCATGTCGTCTTTAAGAATGAATATTACTCTCCTTGGGCTTCAATTGCCGATTTAGGGGTATACTTCTGCAGATGCCGGTTCTGCGGCCCGGTATGCCATGCTAGCCAGATCCTGCAATTTCCACCTTGTAAGGATCCTTGTTGACTGGATTGCCGTAATGTGATGCACATCATCTAAGAACACGATGCCTGCGGAAGATTTAGGCCAGTTTAGGCAAAATGGCTGTCTTGAGACCCCATGGCCCACGATGTCGTTTTCAGATATTGCTTGTCGACCCTTTTCTACTCGGATAGTGCAGACAATAATCCTCATCAAGAATTAGGTAGTGTCATCGAAATAGGAAATTTATTGTCCGCACCATCCGGCAGATCATCTGCGTGTGAAAGATATTGCAGTGAATGCCGGCTGCAGAACCCCGTGCCGGAAGCACGCTAGCGCAGGGAATAATATCAAGTGATGCTGGTCCCCTCTTAATCTCGACCGATGTGGCTACGGTGTCCTTTTCTGGTAAGACTACGTCCCATGCTTAAGCAAGGAGAGGCAGTCAGCTTTCGTCAGCCCTTGATGCTTTGCGGCCCTTTACAGTGTGATAATACTTGCTAAATCAGTCAGTCACATCCCCAGTTGAATAGAAGGAGACTTGGTTGTCTCCTGTCCTCTGTCGCCTACTATGCCGTCTAATAATAAACCCAGCAATAAATATCATGGACAGAGTTATACATGTTTCAACTGTACTGCAAGGGAATTGCTACTGACCGGATTCCCTGATCAACGTGAGAATGGATTGATGCTCGGCATTTCGGATCAACGGTATAAACGTTGACAAGATCGGCAACCATTTATCGCCAACGATGATCGATGCGTGTATGTTAGGTTTCAAACTTACAAGCGCCTACATCTGCTGGACGACGATAGCTCGCGCAAGGAGGAATATTCCATATTTATGGTCGCATACAATAATCACATCAATAATTTCCACAGGTAACTTCCAGAATGCGGAGATCACTCACTGAAAGAGCGCTATGACTTGCTCTTGTGTTCGACTTTGGTAATATCAGGCTTCCTCAAGATGGAAAGGAAAGAGCTCTACTTATTGCAACAGCTCTCAACTTTCATTTAAGCTTGAACAGGTCCCTTATCTCCTAATGGCACGGGCAGCATTGGTCCATACTATTCAGAGGCGGAATAAAGAAGTGTGCTTGAATGACCAAGACATCCCTTTAACTATTAGCTCAATGATTCATGTCGTGCGGATTGCACATTAATTCATAGCATTTGCGAAGGTTCTGCCATGTTAGAGGAACTGATGGCGCCTAAGTCAGTAAGAAGGCATTTACCCATCGCAGACGGATAACTACCTTCCCTTCGCCATCTTACTAACACGCGGGCTGGATCCCTTGATACTATTTAGTCATTATGCATTATACCCAAACAGCAGTACAACAGGAGTACCGTCAAGCAAGCACTGCCGGATCGGACAGTCACGGATCACATTAGCAGTGCCAAGATTGTAGAGATCGACATGACTATATTGCTGCCACTTGACCTGAGGCCAGCATTTTGATATCGCAACTTCGCAAGTCGAGCAGTTGACTGGCTGATCCAATCCGCAAAATATGTGGATCTGGGTTGGCCCTGATTCAACCCGCAGCCAAATGGTTAACCATACCCAACCTGTATGGATATAGATAAGCTTATTCAACCATATCTTAGGCTAGCCAAGTATATTCTTGTTTACGTATATAGGGACTGATCCTACCTATCTATATAATTAAAAATATTAACCCTACTAAGAAAAATTAGAGTTAGGACCGATTTTCAATCTTGGATAGTGGTGATGAGGATGGCAGTGACAAGATATATATATATAGCCCTCCTGCCTCCTAACTAAACTCACTCTAGCTTATCTAGGTACGTAATATACACTATTTAACCATCATATTATTCAATTGAATCTGCAGATACCCTAGGGGTTGAGGTATAACACTAAAAAAGAAGGCCGCTTGCTATAATAATCCATTATCCGCAGTCCAACCCGCGTGGATATGAGGGTGGGTTAGATAGGCGGTGGTTCACCCCATATCCAATCCACGACCTGTTTTTCCAGAAAAACAGCCAGGCATCATTAATGTCAACAGGCGGAAGCCCCCTGAATAAGCAGTTGGATTTTCCGTGTCTGGCCAGGTTGGGCCTAGTGGGAGCCCTAATCTCGATCGATCATAGTAGAGTTCCACTCATTCATAAGGACAGGCTGCGGTTGGTCAACAATCAGGGGACTTTGATGGCTAAAGGTGTCTTTTAATCCTCTTTGATCCTTCCAAATGTTTTTCCGAACTCCTTGGGTAGTCAGTAGGAACAGAGGCAGGCTCAGGGGAAGATCTAGATCATACTACTGAAAAGTAGCGGTCATCACTTGCGCAGAACTTGACGATGGCCAGTTGACCGGTCCAACCACGTGACGTTATTGCCAGGGGAATGTGCATCATTCCATCGGAACATTTTTGGAATAGATGTCATGATGTCGGTGACACAAGAGCTATTATTTACCTCGATCTATTACTACTGCTGTCGAATCATGATTATAGAGCTCTGCATCTGACATTAAATTAGTGCTGACTCAACATACGATACATGCTGAGAGCTCTTGGCGTAGGCTGACGTGTTTGCCACTTTCACTCTCTTCTCTGCAGAGTACACTCTGTCTGGTATTATCCTTCGGACTTTCGAATCAAGGTCACTTACTCTGCGATTCCTTCATCAATAGTACAATCCGCAGATATTAATAGAGCAAAGCTCTCCCTGATAAGCTCTATCTGTGCTCGATCAGCGCTCAATGGCGTCCATCAGCAAGACCCACTCCGTCTCCTTTTCACTTTCTCCGAAAATTGCCATCCGAATTCTCTCGGACGAAGTTAAAAGAGCCAAGTCTTCCTTTCTACAAACCACAACCCGATCCTAAATCATACCGAGCATCTGCCGGTCAACGGGTCATGATGGAACCCGATAGCTATATTGACCCGAATCTGACTCGGTCGGACCTCCTGGTTCTGCAGACTCTGCTCTCGGACATTCAGGCACAATCATCCGGCTCGAAACCCGTCGTTCAAGGTAGACATTCCCTCTCCATGTTTGAAATCATGATCCGCTGAGACACTCAAATATGTCCCATCCCAAACCGATTTGCAGTACAAATCTGTCCCCGAGCAACTGGAAGCCTTCAACAATCCTCAGCATGTTGACTTTGAGCCTACCGTCACCATGACCTGGGACGCTGCCGATCTCAAGGCCAAACTCCCGTCTGCTGTTAACCAATGGCTCCTCCAGCCGTACATCCAGCTGGGACGAAGAGTCGTCCGTGTAGAAACTGACGTTGTGATGCTCACGCATCTCATCCTGTACTTTACCACGTCCGTCCCCAGTGCACTCTACCTGTACTATCACTTCACTTGGGTCCATGGCGTCCTTCACTGGATCATGCAGTCGTACTACGTGGGAACCTACACGCTCATGATGCACCAGCACATCCACATGGGCGGGATTCTAGCCAAGCGATTCTGGCTCTTTGACTCGCTCTTTCCCTACATCACCAACCCTCTCATGGGACATACGTGGAACTCGTACTACTACCATCACGTCAAGCATCATCATGTCGAAGGGAATGGACCTGGCGATTTATCGTCGACAGTCAGGTACCAACGTGACGAGCTGTCCGATTTTCTGTGCTATGTCGGCCGATTCCTTTTCCTCGTTTGGTTTGAGCTCCCGAGCTACTTCTTCCGCAAAGGCCAGTTCCTCCAAGGTCTCAAGGCGGGTTTCTGGGAGATCGGAAACTACCTCTTCATCTACGTAATGTATCGCTTCGTGAATGCTCACGCAACGCTCTTTGTCTTCATCCTCCCCTTGTGTCTCCTCCGATTGGGCTTGATGATCGGCAACTGGGGGCAGCACGCCTTTGTTGACGAGACAGACCCCAACTCGGATTTCAGATCTAGTATCACCCTGATAGATGTTCCGGTATGATTCCCTATTACCATTCTACTAGCATCGCTAACAATACCAGAGTAACCGCTTCTGCTTCAACGACGGCTACCACACCTCTCACCATCTCAATCCCCGCCGTCACTGGCGCGAGCACCCGGTCGCCTTTCTCAAGCAAAAAGACCGCTACGCGAGCGAGCATGCGCTGGTCTTCCGCAATATCGACTATCTCATGATCACCTACCGCCTCATCCGGAAGGACTATGTGCATCTGGCCAAGTGTCTCGTCCCAATGGGCGATCAGATTTCCATGTCGACCGAGGAGAGAGCGGCTATGCTGCAGAGTAAGACGAGGAAGTTTACCGAGGCGGAAATTGCGAGGAAATTCGCGGTGAGTCGGTAGACACCTGACCCCGGTCGGTCGCTAGCACGGCACCAGCAGCAGTCTGTATATGATGGTTCTTCGAAGCAATCGTGTATATATTTTGATCCTCGATTTTCTCAACCTATATTTTAGCTTAGATAGACTTAGCACGACATTCAAAAACCTGTACATGTCAATCAGCAAAATAAAAAAAGAATTCCTGAAGGGAGTTCTTCCTGTTGATTTCTGGTCTATCTGTGTCTAATAATGCTATTCACATAGCTGCAACTGAAATGCTACTGTCAACACGGTTGTATTAATACTGGCAATCTATTTCCCTCCGTAGTCCATGAAGTCTATTTCCCTGACCACGTCCATCACTCTCACTGACTCACTTCGAGCCCAAAGCCACCTTCCTCACTCAGAAGGGGAATCCTCCTCCTCCTTGACTGGAGCAGGGGCCTTATGCATCTGCATCCGTCTCATCATCTCCGCAGCCTCGAACGCATACTTGCACTTCATCCGCAGCGCCCCACCATAGCGATACATGACAAACGGAAACGGCATGCACGCTACCGTCAGAAAAGCCGGTAGAGAACTCGCCCAGTGAATCCCAAGTCTGTCATACATCTGGGTCGTAAACAAGGGAAACACAGCCCCGACGATCGAGCGGAAGATAGCCGCAGCTGCAAGAACGGACGCCGCGTAGATGGTGTACGCGTCGATCAGGTAGTTGACGATCGGCAGGATGACGAGGACGCAGCCGAAGCCGAAGGGCGCGGAGAGGATGATGCTGACGGACCAGTGGATGTGGGGGTAATTAGTCCAGGCGAAGGCGAACATACCGACCGGAAGGGCGACGGCGCCGACGATGGCGGGTGGGAGTCGCGATTCGGCAGTTGCTGATTTGGACAACAAGAGCTTTGTGTAACGTCTGTTGTTGTCGTAGATGGCGTAGAGTAATCCGATGATAATGCCGACAGCAATACCCATGAAGGCGAGCCCGCCGATGCCCTCGCTCCAGCCGCGTTGTTCGTTATAGACGATGGGCATGGCGCTCATGAACATGTAGACCGTGCCGTAGATAATGGCCATGTAGAGCGATGCCACTAGCACGATTGGTTCGCGGAAGAGCAGGACCCAAGGCCGTATGAGAGCTCGCTGGAAGACCTCCGACGGCTTCTTCTTGCCTTGATTTTTTTCGAGAACACTGATGTACACCTTACCATTGGCTTTGGACAGTTGGTTTGCCCTTCTGATCAGTAGCACCGGGCCATATGTCTCGGGCACAAAGATGACGCCGATAATACCAATCGCCCCGATGAAGATACAGCACACCCCCTGGACCCATCTCCATCCAACGTTTTCAGAGACGAACCCGCCAACGATAGGACCAAGGATGGGACCAAGAAAGGGCGCAACACAGTACAGTGTCATGGCGAGGCCTCTCTGAGCCGGAGGGAAGAGATCTGCAATGGCACCGCCCGAGTTGACCAACGGCGAGCCTCCAAATGTGCCGCTGAAGAATCGCAACACCAGGAGGGTGGCGACGTTTCGACTTCCAGCGGAACCTCCAATGAACGCCACCATGGCGACGTGAGAGACAATCCAGAGAGCTTGTCTTCCATAAAGCTCGGATCTACAGGCATCGCCGGTGGTTAGCGTCTGAAAGCATCTGCGTATGGTTGATTAAAGACTTACTAAAAGAACGGACAGTCAGCTTGTGTACTAAGGGCGTCAAATAGAGCGCTGCTTACCAAGGGGCCCCATACAGCTGGGCCAATTGCAAATCCAAGGACAAAGAGGGACAGTCCAACTGTAAACACCTCTGTGCTGATGCTGAAGTCTGGAATGAGCTCGGCTGCGGAAGCAGAGTATGCCGAAGATGTGAAGGTGATGGCAAAGACCGAGAAGGTCACAATGGCGGTGATGAACCATTTTCTGAATTGAGACCAGTTCATAGGATTCCCTGGATCATCCTTTTGAAATTCGACTATGAAGGGGTCTTCCTCGGTGCCTTGGCCATTGTAGATAAGAGTTTGCTGGACCTCAGGGTCTGCTGCTGTCTTGGGTTCGGCTTGTTGAGACATGCTTCAACACTTGAGCGATTTGTCTATTGAAAGGAATCTCAGAAAAGAAACAAGTGATATATAAGCATACAGTATGTCATTTTGTAGATTGCTCTGGTCTTTTAAGATTTATAGCCGATGTTGACAGTCTCAAAGAACATAGAGAGGCGGACCTGTGTTTCATTGGCTGTCACACTAGCACTATTCGATGCGCGGAAGTAACGCTGACTGGCTGACATGCAGGATATTTGCCTGAGCCAATTATATGTCTTTCCGCTCTGGAGTCATGAGTGAGCGGAGCATAATATGATTGGGACAGTGTCATATAATACCTTGACTAATGCATGCTTTGTCTCCCGTGTCGCCGGAGTGCGGACAATCTCCAACTCCCCTGCCGTTGTTCATGTAAGCTTCAATACGTTACTGTGGAGCGAGGACAACTGGCGAAGTTGATATATTGATTATGTCTCTGAATATGAGAGACCATCAAGAAACCCTATCGAAACCACTGAGCAGGGAGCGATTGAAAATCTCCATCGCTTGTCAGGCTTGTCGGTCGAGGAAGGCGAAATGTGATGGCGGTCGTCCTGGTATTTTCATGGCCCTATAATGTCCTCCTATAAGACTGACTGGTGGTGTGATTTGCAGCCTGTACTAGATGCGTGCGGAGGGGAAAGGCATGCACGTACAACACTGATTCCAGCGCCCTCGAGCGACAAGCCAAGCGCAAAACCCCGGTCCCAAAGGCACCAACAAACCGCTGTCATATTCCCGTCCCGGCGTCGTCTCCAAACTTGGGAGTCTGCTCGCTTACGACTCCGTTGACCCGTGTACCTCTCTCCAGATTAGAGCGTGTCGAGGAAGACCAAGAGCCGGAGCTCGATCGGGATCAAAGTCGTGCGTACTACAGCACCCATGGTCAGTTTGCTGGCGAAGTGGCAGCCGCCATCGATGTGAGAGCAGGGCTCGTCCCGGCCGCTACTTCAAATCTTGTCCCGTTTGTGGATGCGCCCTTGTTTGGAGTGTTAGACCTGCACTCTCCGTACAGCGTTCTCAACTCGGCCGCCGAACTACCTCCCCACGCTCATGCCGATAGACTTGTCTGTATATACTGGGAATACGTCGACCCCTTAGAACCCGTTCTGAGTCGAGAACGCTTCGTACACGACTATGAGGCAACATACTCCCGATCTGGCGCACTGCTCCACGCGGACCGTGACGTCTGGCTCAGCATACTCAATGTCGTCTTTGCCCTGGCAGTGCAGAGACAAGAATCCATCCTTCCGCAACAGCGTGACGAGGAGGGAAATCGCTTTTTCCAGCGCGCGTGGGCGCTTCTCCGACCGGAGACAATTCTATGGAAGCCTGGATCGCTCGAGCTGGTCCAGTGCTTGATGCTTATGAATCGATATCTCCACTGCACCAGCAACCAACTAAAGACATGGATGACAGCAGGGTTGGCAATACGCATTGCGCAGAGTATGTGTTGCCATCTCCCCGTGGGGTCTTCGGCCAAGCATCCTTGCAATGACACGCTGTTGAAACAAAAGGTATGGGCCGGCTGTGTGGCTCTAGACCGGTATGTACCACAGACATACAAAAATGAATGTCACCTGCAGTCCTGCTGACTCGCCAAGCTGCGTCTCCTGGTCTCTTGGCCGGACATCGGCACCGTCCTTGATCCCCTTACCGAACAGGGCCGACGCCATGTCCACAAGCGCGAGCTACCTAGAGGGCGGTAGACATGCGGAGCATCTTTCACGAGAGCTTCATGAAATTGGCAATCAGATTCAGTTGGCACAGACACAGACTCGGAATCCTCTCGCTGCCAGATTGGGACTGCCACGTCTATATCAACAGGACGATTACCACGCCGTGGCGGTGCAGCTGGATGCCTGCCTCAACAAATGGGAGAATGGTCTACCCAGCGACTGGAAGTTGCCGAACCTTGGGAAGATTGTCGACAGGGCTTCCCGAGCAGAGCGATATGTACTTCACCTTCGGTATGCAACTAATTCAACTGTCGTCTCGTTCTACGTGATTCAGTCACAAAGTAGAGAAAATAGCCTACTAACACCGCTGTATAGACTCCTTCACTCTCGAATAGTCCTGTATAGACCTATGCTCGCACGTCTCTACTCTCTGAAATCCCACCCGGCTACAATCCAGGCACAGCCCATCCCTCCAAGCCTAAGCGATCGTCTTCTCAGAGAATGTGCCGGAATGTGCGTGGAAACCGCGCAGAAGCTCACCTCACTGATCATAGAGACGCTGGAGCCAAACGAACCAATGGGTCTCCTGCCATGGTGGTATCGAGTATACTATCTACATATTGCCGGAACCAACTGTCTAGCGGCCATGTTCGACGCGGACCTGTTCACCACATCAGTGTCGCAGTCGTGGAGAGATGTCCTGTCGGCCCTCCGCGCACATGAGCATCTGAGTATGTACGTCCAACAGTGCATCAGGACCTTTGAACTGCTCTCGACACGGATCCTGGAGACGCAATATCCCCCTCCCGATGTGACTGGGGGGCTGCCGCTCGAAGAGGCCACATCTGGGTCCCTGTTCGACCACATTTTCCAGGATTTGGGATTCGATTGCAATAGTCTTCTCTTTGGTATGGAGGATTTTACTGAATGCGTACGAGATAGTTCGAGCAGATGAAGATGAAATGATGGGTTCCCCACGCATTGCGATTGCTCCACGCTGGCGGTCCTCAAATCCCTTGACAAAATCCAAGGAGATTGAGAATGAGGAGAATTCTATGGTGGTTCCTGTACAGACATGACTACCATAAGCCGAAACCTCTGCGCGCTCTCTTATCGCTAAGTCTGTCTTTTTGCCTGAGGGGTTAGGTTAGTGGGAGATAGGTGGCTGGACGCCTACTCTTCACGAATTATACTAATAGTATATATAAGACTATAGAAGCTATAGGTTTTTATATAGAGTTTCTAAAGCTTAAAATATATAGTATATAGGTGTCAGCCATATCTTACTAGAGTTGCATAACCAACCCGCAAAAATCAAACCCAAACCTCACCAAACCCAGGGTTGGGTTCGGGGGTAAGCCTAGGGAACTGCTTCAGGTTTAGTTAGGCTACCCCAGACCTAATCTAGGTTAGGTAAAAATCATGGTTTTTAGTTGTTTTAGTTTTTTAAGTTAGGTTTAACTAACCCGCACTATTTTACCTAGAAATAATTCAATTCTAAATATTATTTAAAAATACCTAGTAGTTATTAAGATATAATAAAATAATTATTTCTATTATAAATTAGTATAAAAGTAGTATAGAGAGATATATATAAGGGCACTAAGGTCTAATTGTAGCGGGCAGGGCCCAGTGAATGCTCGAGCCTACTAGGCACTAATAAACTCTTGTCCAGTAGGGACACCAGTAGTTATATAACTCTTATAGTAATTAATATAGTAATTCATCTTATTATATGATCTTACCTACTATTTATATACTCCTTTTTATATCTAGCTATCATAGCCCTAGTTAGAACCCTTTACCGTTGAACTCACCCGAACTCGCACCTAATGCAACTCTATCTAGATTGCCAGAAAAAAGACCTTCTTTTATCCCAAAACATCCCTCTTACTAGTGATTACCATAGATTCGCTATTATCAGGGATCGGTCGACAGGTTGACAAACCTTCTGTGACATAATATAAACAATTAGATAAATGGAGGTGGTGAAATTCCATATATTCGGTTTCGACAGGGGCCTCGGAGGGGCTGGATTTTAAGCATCATATTAAGTTTATGTCATGTGCCACGTTAATGTAAGCTCTCAACCTTTCGTCAGCAGTCCACCGTATTGAGCGCCGTAAATCCCCGTATCAACTGTCACAACGTTGGTCATCTCGATAAGATTGGTTAGAATGAAAGAGCGATTATCCATGATGGAAGTGGCATCAACTTGATAGAAAAGGCCGCGCCATGAGAATCACCGCTTCATTCCCTATGGCATGCTCACGATCTCTAAAGTGGAGCTCCAAATGAGGAATGAGGGCTTCCGTCATCTTCGCATAATTGGGGTCCTCCTTGAACCAGAGTCCAACCAAAACCTCGGCGGCTTTGGTACATCTCTCCATCATATCCTTCTCCGGAAATGCACAGAACGCATTGACACGGAATGTTTCGATCTGTCCAAACCCGCGTTCGGAGAATACCTTAGCTGCAGTATACAGAAGATATCCCTGATGGTCACGGGTGTTTTCACGGCTCAGAGGGACGCAAACGTCATTCAGCAGGTTTACAACCTGATTGTCTGGTGCGCCTTGAACGACAATGAGTCGGGCATTTGGATTGTTAATATCCGCGACTCGTGCCATTTCCTGAAGTGAAGCTTCCAAGTCATCCACGTAATGCATCACCCACATCGCGACGACAGCATCGAAATTTCCATCTGGGAACGGAATATTCTCGGCTGATCCCACGCGAATCTCAACATTCTGTTCCTTTTGCACCTGCAGCGAATTTCGTTCTGCATTGGATTTTATTGAATATGCCTTGCCTCCCCGCTGAGCGACAGCCATAGGGAGCTCTGTAGATGGAATTCATGAAGCGTTAGCGCTCCTCCAGAACCAAACGAGAAAAGACCTTACTTCCATAGCCGCTCCCAACATCCAATACATTGGCGTTATTCTTCAGCAAGTCCAACACGGCGTCGAATTCGTCTCGCACTAGTCTCTCTGCGAAAGGGGCCCAGGAACCTTCGCAAAGCGGATGCGGTCCGCGATAGGACGTTGGAAGCGGGTAAGGTCCCATAAGCGCATGATCCACCGTCTTCTGTGCGATAATGAAATAGTGTTTCTGAATCTCATCCTTGTATGGTTGCTTTGCTGTGAAGGAGAAAAATCTCTCTACTTTTATATCAAAGCCAGCCTTTTGTAAAAGGGTCCTCCATCCGTCCATGGAGTATAAAGTTGTAAGTTGTCTCTGTCCCATGAATGGTAGCTCCACATGCCGAACGATCTGGCCTGTGGAATCATAAAGACTCCGATCTTTGATTAAGCTCGTGCTAGGTATAGTGCCCAGAACAAGAATGCCGCTTTTCTGAAGCCAGTCTGAGAACTTGAACATCATAGAATAAGTATCGACATGGGAGAGCTGGAACAAGGAGAATATAGCAAAAATCGCAGAAAATCTGGTGGTTGGCTCAAACGCCAGCATATCTGCTTTCTCAAACTGGCCATGGACTTGTTCTCTGGCTATGTCGACCATCTTCTGAGAGACATCAATGCCATAGACATCGTGGCCAGCGCGGGCAATGTTACTGGCTACTGGCTTTCCAGTGCCACATCCAACATCAAGAACTTGACTTTTTGGCTTGAGTTCTGCGAGGGCAAGTTGTATGACTTCCTCGAGGCCAGGATTTTCGGCATAGACATCCTCGTACTGTTGGCCAATGGCATCGAAGAGCTCCTCTGCGCCGACAGTCATTGTATTGCGACGGGTGTATAATCACTATTGAAAGAAGTGGCAACGAAGACAGACAGTCAGGGAGGGAACATTCTATTATGCCAGCGAAATCATCGAGTATTAATATAGATCCGTTCCTATTGGGCCACACTAGTCGCTACATCTCACATTCTACCTGTCAAAACAGCAGTCGAACTTTGTTTTTCTCAGTCCAAACCAGGTGTGGATCTGACAAACGTTGAGTCTTGTTCCCTTGTACGTCTCTATACGTGACTCTATTTGTACACAGATTTGCATCTACCGCTGATCATAAAAAGTTTCTGCAGGTGTTATGCGGCTTGTACATGTTGCATACGTAGTTCCAGTTCAACGATTCGGTAGACTCAGTTTCAATTTATTCTTTTGCTAAGACGCATCTATCTCTTCTCAAAGATTGCTGACCGCTAGATAGCTGACCGCTATTTCTGTGTCTAAAATCATGGATAGGCCTACCTAGGTAGCAATGCAACCAATACCTTCTGAGCGAGGCACATACAAAAAGTCGGCGAGATTAGGATCGGATTTATGCAAGGTTGTAATAGTCGTTTTTACCTAATGCTACTCAGTGGAGATCTATGGTCCATGACCTAGATCGTGGGTAATGTTATTTATCCTTAATCTTCGGGTCTTGTGTCCCCTAGATATATTATCGTTCCACCTTAACGGATTACGGGACCCTAGCTCCACTTGCAAGATCTTCAAATACCAATATAACCAATTTTATTAGTCTTTTCATCAAATCCATGACTTCGACGCGCCATTTACGAATACATTTTTTATTTGGGACAATCTAATAGAGCAAGAAACGTATGATGTGTCAATGTCTCAGACATATTCGGTCGAGATCTTCTGAAACCTCGGACATCGAGGGTAGGAATGTTCGGGATGACTTGCCTACACACATACATATGAGCGGGACGACCCCAGTCCCACTCGAAAAGCCCTAGACGCCTTTTTCCCCTTCCCTGGGTACAAATTCAGCGGTAAAGAACTGCATGTTACTACAGATACCTAGTTCGATCAAAACGACAATGTTTCTCCTCCGTGGCGGGGGTGTATTGTGTAGATCAGTTCAACTATGAAGTTGGAAAATAAAAACAACCAAAGACATTGGGTGCATCTTACGCGCTTACTGAGATGTAGACTTGAAGAATTATATTCGCTGTATTCCACGCCAACAGTTTCATTTGCCTCTTCAACTTGCATCTCACTTTGGAATACAACATGAGCTTATCGAGAACATAAGAAACTCCAAAACTTTTTTTTTTTTTTGTTTTTTTGTTTTTTTGGAGAGATTGAAAATCGACAACATGCGGGGTTTAGACGTATCACAACCTGTAAAAGTCAGTCAATGGGGATAATAGGTAACATCCAGGGGTCACGTAATTCATCTGGAGGTGAGGGGCGTACAGGCTTAAGGCAACATTAAAGTATGCTTCGTAGAAAGTTGAAGTACTTAAAGATCCCTTACCTTAGACTAATGGGATACTAATGCTGCAGTCCTGCTCAAGCATAAGTACAGACACTAAGGATGTTTCATTTATGGCATTGACGAACACTCGAAGCACACAGTGAATGGAGTTCAGGGATGTGGTTCTCGACATCCCATGCATGGTGCTCCACGCAAAACCTGCCTAGTCTATGACTAACCTGGAGAAACCTCATGTCTAATGAGAAGTTAGGTTACGCATGCTTGTACGTGGAAAGCTTTATACCCAATGGTCATTATTACATGGGCATGGGCCATTCTCTGGTTTTGGATGATAGTTGCTTTGTCCTCGCACCAACAACTCTATTTTCCGATCCAACAATAACTATTTCACACGACGAGCACACGCAAGGATTATTAGAGCAGACCCAGAGCAAGTTCGTAGAATCACCATAGCAGATGCTGAATCGCTCCGTCAGGTTTCGCGATCCTGATCATCGTCAGTGGTGGGAGAAGCTGGGTCCTATCATTGCAGCTCATCTGGAGGCCGTGAACTATAGCGTGGGAGGTCAATATCAACATATGTTATGCTTCATTCAGTTATCCTTCCAAAGGCAGCCCCTTTCCCTAATACCAAAAGGAATAAATTGGTTTGGCCGTCATGTTTTCTGGGCCAGCCATGGCGAGCCATGGGAAATTGGCGTTAACTATCAACAGGGCTCGAAGTCATGCGTTCGCATAGCTGTCGAGCCCGTCGGCCCCGACGCTGGGACTGAACGGGGCCCGATAAATGAACTTACTGCAAGACAACTTCTCGAAGACCCTGGCTATAAACAGACTGGTATTGACTTTATTTGATCGCTTTGACAATATCGTCACCTTTTCGAATCATGAGGCACGCCATCACGAGGACCGCACCAGGGACCTCCAGATCAAGTCCCAGAAAATCATTGTACTCGATCTCCGCGAAATTCAGTCACGGCTAAGCCTTATTTTGTCCCTCCGATTAGGTCCACTACTGCTGGCGTAGATCCCCTGCGCATCATGGTGGATGGTATACAGTCTTTCTTTTTCTGGAGAGAGACCCCATTTACTCTTGGGCTTCCCAAAATAGACGAGCCCCTTGCCGAGACCACGCACGTTCCCAAGAGCTTCATTGCGGTTGACTGTAAAGAGCCTGATCAGCCCAGAGCTAGAATATATGCCTGGCTGCAGTCCACGATCTTTGGACTCTGGGGAGTCGTTTGCACAGTGACGACATTGAGAAGGGGCTTTTTTTTTTCAATGTCCAAACATTGTGGAACGTCATCTTTCGAAGCTCTTGCAGGGAGTACGTGACTTCGAACTGGAACTGGGAATTATCCCCAACAAATCCCGACCCTGCCCCCACGCCTGTTTTCTCCTCCGTGAGAATTATGATAAGGTTGTTACCGAGGTCCTCACATCCCTATTTGAGGAGATTGGTTGGTCTGGTCATATCACCACTCATCAAATGATCCAAGGAAATGCATAGTAAGTTTCCCATAAACTCCAGGCAGTTGCTATTTCGCGAATTTTCGGGCGCTAGTGAGAAAACTGACGATGAATACCGTGTAGCCCAACATATGATTGAGAGACATGCTAGGAAAAAACAAGGTCCCTATGTCACAGTATACAGTAACCCTGCACCAGCAGTGTAGACAGGGGATAGATAGAAATCGCAACACATGTGTGTGGGATTTTTCACGTGTCTCTGCCAGCATGCTTTCTTCTACTATCGACCTGCGGGGTGAAGTGAACGGGGATGTTGGGAATGGAAGAAAGGACTGCTGTTCCTCAGTACAGGCATCGTCTACAGACCGCCTATTTGTGACAGACTACTATCGAATTATCGTTACCTGTATACCGCAGAACCTGGAAATATGTGGGCTTCTGCGAGGACGCGTGGTTATGTCTGCAGATGCATAAATTTTGGAACACCATGCTCTTTGTTTGCTCTTTGTATCTTCGGTTGCGTATTATGCGGTTACTACTAGTAGCCCCGATGCATCCCCGGCGCCATAATTGAACTATCAACTTTCGCTGACTTACACCGGCCCACTTTGGCCTAGCTCCTTACTATCAATGAAAGGTCCTCACATATTTAACAGTATCGCAGCGTCGCTTGGAATGTAGTAGGAAGAAATAACCAACAACCATCGCCTTCAGCTTTCCCATGCCTCTTGACATCAAGTATGGCCGACCCAACTCTTACCGGATCAGATCAATCTAGACGCTATTTCGCCTTCCGAGATCTTATGCTTGGATTATACCGGGACCAACTCGCCACCGCCAAACAGCTGTGCATGGCTGGGGATCTAATATATGGTGATGAGTCCTTGTTCAGTCTCTACGGCCTCACCGCCTCCGAGCTGGCGGCACGTGACTTCAATATCCTGGGCCGTACAGTGGTTGAAGCGTCTATAGACGCGCACGTCGATGCTCTTGCCATGCAATTTCAAAACCTCATGGGAATGCAGGCAGAGCCTGAACTAAGGCCCGGTAATAAAGGCCAGGGAGCTATCTTCGATCTTTTCTGTGGCTCTGGCAACATATCCTATCATGTGGGATGTCGCCTTGGTTGTCCGGTGTTCGCATCCGAGATGGACCCCTCTGTATATAAGGCCACTCTGCACAACCTCAGTCTCCTCCGAAAGACATCCAAATCAACAGTTCCCGTGAACTTTCAGTTATTTTTAACAGATTATCGCAAACTTTTGGCAAATTTACCCACCGACCCACACCCGACGGACATCTACATCATCGAACCGCCCTGGGGACCAGCATTTACAGACGCCGGGCTCGATTTGACCCAAACATCTCCTTCTGTAAAGGATATTGTTGCCAATATTCGTCGGTCTCGCCGCGGTGTGCCGTGCTATATCGCCCTCAAGACGACAGACCACATTGTGAGTGATTCTCTCCGGCTTTCGATGACTGGGTCAACACCGGTGGCTTCAGTGACATGTCTTCCAAAAGGTCCCTGTGGCATAGAATTTCATGTGTACATATGCAGCTAGATTTCTTCTATCCTTTCGTTGGATTAGATTGTAAATCTATTCGTTATATTCTCAGACCTCTTCGTGGCTTCGGAAGACCGGTTATCTGTCAGTATATAGCAAAACTGTACCCATCAATTCAATCCTAACTGGTGCGTAAGCATATTTATGCCTCCACGCCATTCAATTTGCATATTCGTTCCTTTCTATCTCCTGTCTCATGTCAGACCACCTGCCTGACATGAGCAAGGCCGGTAAAGCCGATACCCCACTAATGATGGCAAGACCCCAAGTCATCGTTGCCCACCCTGCGCTATCCCAAATAAAACCTGCCAAGATAGGACCGACAAGGCTACCCAGAGCAAACGCTAAATTTGTCAGGCCATATGCCTGTGCTATAGCACCTCCTTTTCCGAAAGCTTGCGGATCTATTTGCTCCTTCTCAACGACCACCGCATTGATCTCGTACCCTGCTGCAGGAAGAATAAAGGCGATACAAAGCCCCAAAGCGAAAAGTAACCCACAGAGGAGCACTTTATGCTCTATGGAGTCATGTAAGATGAATTGAAGACAGACGTAGGGTGGAATGGTGCAGAGGAACGCCCCGAATGCCAGATAGTGTCGGGAATGCGGAAGCCGGTCGATGAGAGCTCCGACAGCGGGCTCGACGAGCTGGGGTACAGAAAGGGGAATAAAGATCAGACCTTGACCTGCCTGTTTCCAGTGGAAGGTGTCGAAGACGACGAGGGGAAGGACGCCGTCGAATGCACCAAGAAGAAGGCTTACTATGAGGAAACCCCAGAAGACGCAAAGTAGGCGCGGGGAGAAAAGGAGAATGAGAGTAGTAGGGAGACGGCGCCCGGGGTTGACAGTCGAAGTAAGGTCTGTAGATGGAGCCTCCCGAGTAGCATTCACTGTCCTGCAGATATTATTCTCCTCATCTCGAGGTGCGTCGGGAGTGGATGTGATATTGAGCGTCGCCTTGATCTCTGATTTTCTTCGAGCACTCATCGTGATTTCCTGAAGCCCGCCATTCTCCAGCCATCGTCTCGCGTGCTTTTTTTCAATAACAGCAGTTCTCAACAAGATGTCAACCCCAATCAACCCGAATGCGGTGCCAAATACGGCGTAATAACCACCATTCTGGTAGATCACACCTCCAAGTAGTGGTCCTGTCAGGGAGCCCAAGCTCATAGCCATGCCTATATAACCTAAGGACTGCCCAAGTTGTTCTTTCTCAACCGAATCGACAAGTAGCGCCAAACCCACCGTCCAGAAAACTCCTGCGGATGCGCCCTGGAAGACGTCCGGCGATCCACAGGCCAAGTGAGGTACGGACACAGAGCACTGTAGTAGAGGCTGCCAGGGCAATAAGGCCGGTGAGATATGGCCATCGGCGTGATCCCATTCGATCCGCTATGTAGCCCGAGATGGTATATATTTTATTAATTCGAAGTTTTGACAAGGTAGGGAGCCCATAAGGGAAGCACAGACGAGCAGAAATGAATAATGCAGCACCATAAAGAGCGAGCAAGTTAGATGTCCACTGTTGTTCTGAAATTCATACAGGTTAGTTATCATTCCTAGGACAAGGATAAATGAATCACAGACCATCACCTCTTGCAAATATAACTCTCTGTTCTAGGGCAGTAGGAGTCACAGGAACAATCTGCAATGCCGGGAATCAGTTAGATCTGTGAGAATACAGCGAGTTTAGCTATACAATTGCACCAACCCGTACAGAAACATATCCTTGGTTCCAGAATCAGTCGCGGCAAGACAGCCAAAGAGGGAACAACAGATATCATACTGTAAAAATGGAAACTGCCACGATGACGGTAATGAAGCTCCCCAATGACCGCACATGGAGAAATATCGGCTTCTTGGGCGGGACCTGGCTCGATAAGATCCCAGAAATCATGGCGATGGCCGAGTGAGCACTTCTGAGCAAAAGCCCAAGTGGAGGTCTTGAGAAATGATACGGTAGCTGACACGAACTTATTGGAAGTAAAGCTAGAAGCATTGGCACTGGAGGCCCGATGAGATTAAACGGGGTTGCGCTATCTCGCGGCACCCAGGGGATGGTAACGAGGCTGGGAGGAAGCGGTAGTCGTGTTTGTTGACCCAGCAAGGGGTGGTGGGTGGCAGACTACATCCGGAATCCTTTTCCGTACCATCAGTGAGAATGGCTGGCCCACGCCATAAGCGGTGAGGGATTTCCGCGATTTGCGTCTATTCAGGAGCTTTAGAGACTTGGATATAGTTAACAACGATGGCTTGAGGTAGCTTGGTACAATCCTGAGTTGTTTCCTTGCATGGTGCATAAGTGGCTGTCACCCAAGAAGAGTGGAGGACTTCTGTATTGTATTGTTTTTCCTCTGTTGTATCTGCTTCCTCCCCGTGCTCAAAATGCAACATGCAGTACAAAAACCTCCATGTCAGTAGATGCATGAAATCCTATTGTTGAAAAGTGAGAATATCCCATGGAAAATCAGTTCATCTTAGTTACGAGAAGGGCGGGCAACTATCGCAACCATTCCGTGAGAAACCATATGGTTATCGCCTCTCAAAAGAAGGTGCATCCGTTCCGCGAGTGCTTTCTTGATGACTTCCTGTTGGGAATGGTGTTTAGCCAAATTTCAGCTAGGAATTCCGCTGTTGCAGTACAACGCTCCTGAAGGTTCTCTTCCTGGAACTTATAGGCGGCGTTGTTCTGGTGAAAAGTAGTATTACTAAACCTGTATTTTGCGAGACACCCCATTGCAGAGTGTAGAATATGTCCCTGGTGGCCTAGTAGAGGAGACCAACTGACTGAGCTCAAAAGTTGGACTACTTGTTATGAGGCCTCCCTGAATAATCACTATTTTTAAATCTGATCAACTGACTACACCACTCATTTATTGGATGGCTTTTTCTATATCTAGCACATTATCCATTTGCCACAAGGCGAGCACTATATTTACAGTGTCCGGGGCGAATGGTAAGTCTTCGAAAGTGCTAATGAATCAACTTTTATGGCGCTTGAAACATCCATCAAGTATAGAGGTTAGCATTCAAACCCAAAGAATGAAGTTAATTCAAAAGCCTTACAAGTAAAGTCCTTTCCAATACATAAAACCTTCTTAGTATCTTCTATACCTCCAAGCAGCCGCTCCAGGTCTTCACTTACCAGATTTTTAGTGAAGAGCCTTTCCGTCCTGCTCAATGTTGTTGGTTTCAGATATATAGGTAGTGGATATGGCCCTAGAAGTGGCTCTTATTCCACCTTCCTCACTAGTATGAGGTAGTGGGCTTCAAAAGCATAGCCTTTTCTAAATAGAGAGAAGTGGTAAGAAATAGGCTCTATTTTAATGATAAACCCAGACCCCCATAGAAGCTCAGACCACCACTCCTCTGATAAAAATAAATCATTAATATGATTTCCCATCCAAAGCTTGTCTAGCACCTAAGCACAGTCCTATATAGGATTGTAAGTCACCTTCTGTGTCTCTAAAGCAGTGCTTAGTGTGACACCGCCTTATTAGCTGGAGCTTTTACCGAATGCGGCTGAGATACCAATATTTGGAAATATCGAATTTGCAGTTGCCAGTTGGTACTAATGACAACTAAAATTATAGACCTATAAGGCTAAGCTAGCTTATCTCCATCAATATCACTATACTACTATAGCAACTAAGCTCTACTATATATAGATAGGAAGTTTATAGAGGTAGTTACAGTAGGTAACATATATGTTAAACAGTACAAAAATCCAATACCTACCCTACTAAGTCTGCCTTGTCTGAAGCAAGCCAAGGTACGTCTCGAATGCTCTATCTCCGACCAATCTAACACTATCAAGAACACAATGCATTTCGCCAGCATCCTCGCTACCCTCCTGCTGAGCGCCACCCTAACCTCCCCCCAAATGTGCTCCCCCCGGTGTGGCAGCCGTAGCAAGGACCCCGGGAATGTGATACTTAGTGCCGGAATCAGGGCCAGTCTCAGAGCGGCAAGTGTGACCCCATGCCTGGCGTTCCCGACTGTTACTCATGTGTATGCACTGTGTTGCTGCCGCAACAAAGTGTGGGAGTGCACAGGAGAAGGTAGATGCTACCACCTAGGGCAAGAGGAACAAGAACAAAACAGGCGCTTCTTTGCCAGCGATTGAATTATATGTCGTTCCTACCTCCTGTTTGATCACTATCCTACAGCCTTTAGTCCTCCTGCACGGCAATAACAGGCTGAGTCGCACAATGAATCACACCACCAGCTAATGGAAGCGCATGCACATACACAGGCCGTATCACTCGGCCAGGACATAGCTTCTGAAATGTCTCCACAGCCGCCCGATCTCTCACTTCATCGCCGAACTGAGGCAGGATCAAGCCGCCATTGACAAAGTAAAAGTTCACGTAGTTAGTCGCCGGTTCGTCATAGGACGAATGCCCGAGAAGAGCAGGGTCCGGCTCGTCCACCGTATGAATCTCAAACGGACGGCCCTTTGCGTCCACTGACTGAGTGAGAATCTCTCGGATTTCCTCGTAAACATCAAGCCAGGGCCGAGGCACACTCGCATGGGGCCTCGAGAGAACAACCACACCTGGCCGGATAAAGCTCACCTCAGCATCAACATGCACATCGGTAATATCGAGACCTTTCCGGCCAGGGAACCAGATGATTTTCTCAACCCCCAGCAAGCGTCGTAGCTCTGCTTCGATCTCGCTCCGCGAGAGGCCTGCATTGCGGTCGTCGTTGATGATACTGCTTTCTGTGGCTAGGAGGGTACCCTCCCCGTCCACGACTAATGCGCCGCCTTCCAGACAGACTTTGGACTCGACGAGTGTCACCGGAGCAGGAAAGACATCAGTCTCTATAACTCTCCTGGCAAAGGTGGCGTTCTCGTCCAATTGCTCAGTGTTCATGATAGGCCAGTCCAGCCCATCGGGCGCGCGGTCTTGGTTCTCCATGTCGTCCCTCTTTCCCCACTCGCGGAAGCGAAAGTTGATGGCGAACCGGCGTGAGCGGGCATCTCCAGTGCCGAGCACATATACAGGTCCGGTATCCCGAACCCAGAGATGATTTGTTGCAAGCGGAATGGTGGAGATATTCGCGGCGTTGCCGGTATACCTGGGAATGGCCTGGTTGACCATCGACTGAGCTTTGGGGAGGTCCTCAGGTCGGGAGTACAGCCGAACAGGCTCAAACGCTGAGATTGCAGAGGCGAGATTGGCTATATCGGTACATGCGCTGTCATAGTAGGCTGAAGCGATCGAGTGTCTCGATGGGAAGCCCAGAAGGGTAGCGAGATGACGAGAGGTTTCTGCGGGATAGATGTATCTGCCAGCATATTGTCCTACTGTTGAAGCTGCCTTTGACATGGCTTGAGAAAACCTCATATTGAATATTTCCTGATTTGATGCATCTCTGGACAAAGGGAGGAGATGACGTTTTAATACGTGAGCTCCTCATGTGACGGGTGGGGCGCACCAAGCGGGAATTATCCTGATGCCTCTTATTGCCCGTATTCGGCAATAGAGGCGGCCAATCACTGGGCCTCGTTGGAGACACGGCTAGGCTACCGCATATGAGATGATGGATGGAATGTCTTTGGCCTATCTCAATACTAATAGATATATACAAACTCGTCATTATCCCGGTCAGTGACATCCAGCAGTCCATTATTGCCCATCTCCTCCTGCATACCCTCCTCATCGCCTCCCGCGCCGTGATAGTGATCCTCCATCGAGCGATCCACCATCTTGGCCGGCTTCCCATTCCGCACCCGTTTCTTCTCCTGCAGCTTGTTCAACAGGACCAGGTCAGCCCACTGGATCAAGACAACAGCGACCAGCGCCACAAAAATCCCCAAACAAGCTTGCAGGCCAGGATGGTACGTCGGCGCATCCGCCGAGCTGAACAGAAGCGGTCCGACGATATTACCAGCCGCACTGGCTGCATTGTACAGACTCATCACGACCGACTTCTTCGTCATACCGGCCGTATTGCCAACCATCCACGACACCACCAGCGGATTGCCGGCAAACAGGAACGCAAGCAGATAGTATCCCGCCATCAGCGCGCCTTGCACCGACCCACTGCGCGGCAGGGCATGCAGCATCGCTAGCCCGGCCACAACTGGTACCATGAACGCCGCCAGGACCGCGCCCTTCAACCGGGCCTTTTGCGCCAGGTAACTAGCCAGCAGGATCACGATCCATTGTAGCGCACCGAACGGCATGTTCAGCAAGGTGGTGGTGTACTTGTTGAAACCGAGACCCTTGAGGATCAGCGGGCCAAAGACGTTGGTCACGCTGGCGCCGATATTGAGGAGCATGGCCATCGCAATCCAGAGGTATGTCTTTGGCTCGAGGCCGGCTTCGACGATGTGCGAGAGCTTGAATTCGCGGCTTCCGGCGCCGGTCTGGTTCGCGCGGAGCCGTTCCATCGCTTGCAGTTTCTCTTGTTCGGTCAGGAAGCGGGCGGAGACGATGTCGTTGTCCAGTTTCCAGTAGACGATTGGGGCGGAGATGACCGTGATGAGGCCGACGAAGAGGAAGATACTGGCCTGATTAGTTGTGATTTCAAATATTGGGTGATGTAGCTTACATCTGCCACTCCTTGAGCAGATCCGACTTGATATGTCCCAGGCCGTAGGACAGGGCGGCGGCCACGATCGTCGCCAACCCGTTGGTACTGTACCAGGCCGCGACACGGATCGGCTGCTCCGCACGACGGTACCATTGACTGGTGATGATGGAGAACAGTGGCAAGCAGCCAGCCTCGAAAAGACCAAGGAAGAACCGCGTGGCCATTAAGCCGCCAAAGCTATGGCATGCCGCCATGCATGTCTGCGCGATGCCCCATCCGAGGACCAAGGAAGGCATCAGAATCCGATGCGGTACTTTGACAATCAAGAACGAAGAAAATGGTTGCCAAGCCAGCTGAGCGATAGGGGCGATTGATCCAACAAGCGAGTACTGGTTCCCCGTGAGGTGAGCGTCGGCTTGGAGGCCAAATGTGGCGCCATATCCGAGCACAGATTTATCAAGAATCTGAAGGAAGTATACCCAAACCAGAATAACGAGAATAACACGGTCAGTCTTGCGACAGATGCGCTTGCTGTCTTCTTCGGTCAGGGGAATCCGAACGGTGTGGATGGCGTCGAGGCCAGTGGGTTTGGCCATTTGGCCTTCGTCATGGAAGGAGGCTGGTTTGGAGGTCATGTTGCACTGAGTATAAGCAATAGAAGGCCAGATGCCCGGCCGTTGGGGAATTCTGTTCAACAGGTCGACCTGAGCTCTTTATATCAATAGGCATATGCACCCCCACGCAGTGTCCTTGATTTCTCCACGGGGTTGAAGCATTCGGCAGTGAGTCTGGGCCATTCACGTTCGTGCGGTCCGAGCTTAGCCGGCTGTTGAATGAGCTAATGAGATTCGTGCCGATATACTGTTTAGTAGCACGGTAGTCTGCTCCATCTGACCGATTCCCAGTCCCCGGAAAAGTCCCCCGCATTCTCAGAGTTTGCCGTCTCAGCCCGTCTGAACCTTGAACATTGCACCCCCACGCCTCCGCAAAGTCTGCCCCCACGGATGCGTGGGCTGAGGACGCATGCCACAGCTGTTTCCTGGTTTTGCTAGGACAGGGTCATAAACAATCTTGGATGACAAAATGGAAGTGGTGACATCAGACAATAGGACTCACGTCGTCTCTAGTATCTATCCCCTGTGCAGGTTACTAGGTGCTCTGCTGAATGAAGACTTGGGGCGATGATATCCTCCCACAAACTACTATCTTTCACTCGCGGATAGAAGGGAAGGAGCCGTCTCATCCAGTGCTTGTACAATGACATTAAGACCCTGCACTAGTACAAGATATCCTAGTTCTGATGTCGTCGTTCTGTTGTTCCATACGATTGGGACAACTAAATGCCTGAAATATGAGGCATCAAGTGTACTCCCCTGTGATTGGTCAGTTAGCGATATTTGCAAGGCACAATAACCTAATCCTTATTAAGGTTCAAAAAAAAAAAAATCAAGTCTCTTCTTGATGCTGCTGGCTTGATCTTTTCTTCCAGTTTCTTTTCTCCATCAATCTCGCAGCAGGATTGTCACGACTCATTCAGTTACTGTGAGCAAAGCTTGTTGCTCCATTGCGAACTGTCAAACAAGCCATGGATGCCACTACCCCTGTTGCCCAATTCCTCGGCCAAGAAGGCCAAGAGAGCCAAGAGAAACGACCCATGACCAATGATGCTGCAGAAGACGACGATGACCTGCAGTTGCTGAAACTGGGCTATCGATCCGAGCTGGCCCGCGCATGGGGTGCATTCGACAACTTTGCCTGCTCCTTCTCCGCGCTGTACTGCATCGGCGGTATCCGTGTGCTTTTCTACATCGCGCTCAGTGCTGGTGGACCAGCTGCCATGTATGTCCTCTTTATTATCGTTTTTCTCGTATTTAACTGACGGTAAGAAGGTGGAGCTCATGGATTTCTGGAAGTATCGTGGCTATCATCACTGCTGCCACCCTGGCAGAGGCCTGTTCCACCTATCCTGCTGCAGGATCGATCTACTACTGGGCTTTCCGTTCGTGGGGAGGCGGCAAGATCGGCCGGTTTGTGTCTTTTCTTGTTGCGGCGTGGACGCTGGTCGCTTGGACTTCATTCCTGGCAACCGACTCGTTCGGAGTGGCCAACTATGTCATTTCCGAAGTGGTGGCCTTCAACCCAAACACGTCGATGCCGTATGAAACATCAGACGTCAAGGCTCGCGCGGTTGCCTGGGCTTTGTCGTTGCTGTTCCTGGCGCTTGCAACTTCGCTGAACTTCCTCCCGCCCCGCACCTATGCATGGGTTTTTCGCGCAGGCTTCATCGTGATCGTGGTTGACATTCTCCTGAATATGATCTGGCTGCCCATCGGAGTCTCCAAAACCTATGGCTTCCGGTCCGCCGAGTATGTCTTCACCTCCACTTACAACGGAGGAGGTACAGCCCCTAGCCTGAACTGGGTTCTGTCCTGGTATCTGCCCGCCAGCTGTCTCGTCGGTCAGGATGCATCTGGCCATGTCGCCGAAGAAACAGTCACGGCCAGGAAATCCGCCGCCAAAGGAGTGTTCTGGTCGACCGTGGCCTCAGCCCTCTGTGGTTTCCCCATTATCATCCTCTTCCTGTTCTGCATGCCCCCGATCGAAACATTCTACGACACCAGTGTGCCACAGCCATTTATCAACATGTATGCCTTGGCTCTGGGTCCCCATGCTCACGCCGTCGCAACAACAGTCGCAATCATTGGAGCGGTTCTGAACACCTCCATCTCCCTTGTCGCCGTTTCCCGACTGGTCTTTGCCATCGCACGAGACTCCGTTTTCCCTTTCAGCAATGTACTCTGCCGCGTGTCGAAGAGCAAACAGCCCCATAACGCGGTTATCTTTATCTCCACATGCGCCGCTCTCCTCCTCTGCACCCAGTTGCCTTCCCAGGTTGCGTTCTACAGCCTGACCTCTACCTCTGCAGCTGGTTCCATTGCCGCATATGGCTTGGTCGGTTTTGGCCGCGCCTTTATCACCCGCAAGTCCTTTCGACCAGGCTTCTGGGATCTGGGCCGAGCGGGAGTACTTTGCGCTGTGGTCACCTTTATTTGGAACAGTTTCGCCTTTTCAGTGCTGTGCGCTCCGCAGTATGGTGATCGTGCTATCGACGGGGATGCAAGCCTGTTCAACTACTGCATTGTCATCATGGCTGGCATCACAGTCATTGCGCTAGAGGAATGGTGGCGCAAGTCCCGGAACGACTGGTTTGGCAATCTCAAGGAGGTGGACGACAGCTCGGATATTACGGACGATGTTAGCTCCCCGGAGACTGAGGTTGCTTCTGCTTAGGCATTGGCTGTCACAGTGAGCCGAACGCTGAAGACAGATAGGAGGACCAGGGCAGGTAAGTGAGAGACTTTTAGTATGTAGCATGACGGGTGTTCGACGATTGCTTTGGCATGACTCGATCTGAGAAATACCGTTGAACTTGATCTGGATAATACCAGCGAAAGGACATGCTTCATACTCTTTCTTTTCTTCCGTGGCGTCCTGCCTTTTTGCTCTACTAACTGCAGCTGTAACGTACTGCACGCCCACGACGCTGTACCCAACTCCTGTCCCGTCAGATACCATTATGGTGGATGGCTGACAACAGGTCTGCCCAATGCGCCGCGTTGAACGACATTGCATGCCGATGAATTCGCCCAGCGCCACGAGGATGCGGTCCTTACTCGCTACGTACGAGACCGCTCATTCGGGACGTGCATTAAAATCCAGGACCGTGGTATACTCGTGCACCTCGCTCATCCTCGCCGCGGACCACGCGAATACCCAAAAGCTCTACCGACGGCATCCACACTGAACCTCATTTGTAGACCATCCATCGTCCAACCCAGGATATGGCGGAGGAAGGTCCAGGTCCAGGTCCAGGTCCAGGCCTGTATCCGTCACCGTAACAACCCTCTCCTTCCTGCCTCCTCCTCCCCCCACAACAGAAATAAAATACACCCTCATGAGCAATCCAACCGCCACCGGCACCCCAACCCCAATGCCCACCTTTTCCCTCGTAAGCAAATATCCCCTCGGCAAGCTCAATGAGTCAGTCGGCACAGGAACGACAGTCCACTCCCCAGCCCGGAAGCGTATCTGGATTGACGTAGCCGTGACCGCATACGCCGTCTTGCGCAATAGACGATTCGGCCCTTCCCAGACCCTGGAAGTCGCTCATGCACGTCGATCATGTCTGGTAGCCGCGCATACAAATCGAACCACCAGTCGTACTCATTCAGAACATTGCAGTAACGCATATAGTCAATCACACTCATGTACATCCAGCCAAGCATCCTCGTCGTCTCCGTCAGTCTCACCATCCCCAAAGTCTGAATGCACGGCATAGTTTCGGTCGTGGGGTTGCAGTGGGCCCCCTGTCACCAGAGTAACTTCACCCCAGGATACTTCATCACGTCTACGGACTCTATGCAAATATCGTCCACAAACAGACAAAAGTTATATCATGTGCCCAAAGTCCATTCTTAATAGAGGCCGGTCGTGCTGAATTCCTCGCGTGCAAAGAACTCCATTCGCAATATAACCCGTGGCAATTCCTCAGCTACCGAAGCGATGAAACAGTCTCTAACATCATAAGACGTTGCTCCTTCCAAGTTCTCCTTATCATCCACTATAAACAGCGCGTAACGCGAATACAGATCCATCAATTCATTGATCTCTAGCGTGTCTCAGACAATTTCGTGAATAAGGTGCAGCATGCGCTGCCACGCCTTGTCATTGCTGTGGCCACAGCGGTAGATGTTGAAGCACTAGAGGACATGTCGTAAAGCGAGAGATAGTCATCCACTAATGCGATGTCACTTGGCCGAGGCTTAGAGTTATCCTCTTAATAGAGAACCTAAGCCGTAAGTGCAGGAGAAGCGGCGTACCCTTGAATGTGTGTCAAATTGTAATCACAGTGGTCATGAGGTGGCTCTGCCGGCGACAGAGCAAAACTTATTCTTAATTGCCGGTTTCCTTTCTTGTTCTACGTTTGAATCGGAAGAATGGTGAAATTCGTAAGACGAATGAGGACTGCATCCCTAAGATAGTCCAAGGACGAAGCTAGGCGCGAGGCGAATTGCCTAAACCCACAGGGGCAAGAATAGAGTGAAACACCTAGCATAGAAGGATTTGTAAATAGCACTAGAATAGCTGACATTAGTTTACCCGTTTTCTGTGCTTACTAGTTCTCCAGGTCGATTTGACTCGGACTGACCGAACTCAGAAGGATGGAAGCTGCACAGCTTGAAAGCAATGTCGTCGACTAGCCCAGACATCCCATACTCCTAACCTGGTCTGTTCAATTTGATGACTATGAGAGAGATAGGAAAAGACAGTGCTGTCAACTACCTGATCTCTCCGAATTTGTCGGTGATCGGAATATCACTTATCGATGCTGCCTAATTGCGGCCTATTCATTTACACATATTGTCACCGAGGCAGGTTTCTTCCCTATGAGATAGACAAATTCAATCCAGGCGACTTGGCATTCATTCCGTCTGCTTTGCTTTATACGTCAGCTTGTAGCTGCTACATTCAGCTTCAGGCTCGAAACAGACTGCGACAAGAACGTGTGGAGCGTCCTCTCCATCGACTCGGTCCAAGAATTCCATAGACGACTGAATATACAACCCCACTCGCGCTCAATAAAGTATGTTAAGCTTCGGGCACCTTAATACTATATATAGTTCGACATTATCTCTCCATTTACTTTTGACCTTACCTGAAATATGCAAAGGAAGTTGACCTATGATCACCTACGATATGCGCATGCTTATTCTGTTCTCTAACCGGGGCTCACCTATACTCCATAAGCACAGCTGGCGGGAGTCGTCTTCGTGATTTGTATACGTCTACTACCAAACCAGAAGAGGACAAGCCAACGGCAGCACTCCGAGATCCATAGCTAACGGAAAATAATACCTGTTTCATGATTCGTCGCCCTTGTCGATCATTTCCCTTCGTCTCTTCCCCATCATTGCGGATGCTTCATGAGAGCGGATCCCATATACGCGGCGCCAAGACCTCACATTACGCCTCTTCAGCGCGGCTTGACCCAGCCAAGCTATCACCAAGCATCGTGAATCAATCGCTGATCGCGGATTACGCCTCTTCAAGTCTAAGCCAGGTACCGTCGGCAACATATGCCTCCGTTGCGTGGTCCTGCGCTCATTGAGTCTGGAGACGATGACGCGGCTAGGGCCATCGTGTTCAGGAGAATAGCAACCAAAGGAGTTTAAAAGGCTGCCCATTGTTGTGCCAGTATGACACACAAGTAGCCCTTCAGAGTCTACTGTCTGATATCAAAAGAAGATGCACTTTTCTAAGCTTTTCCTCGTCGCGGCTGCCACTCTTGCCGCCGCCCACCCCGGCGAAGTCCACGATGCTCGCGCCCTGAAGCGGGAGATTCGCGCTCGCGATGCATATGCCGTTGCGGCCAAGCGGGCACTGGACGCTTGTGCTAGCACCACCGAGGCTCAGCAGCTGAACCAGCGCAATGTCGCTCGTCGTGCCCGCACTGCCCGCCAGCTCCGTCAGAGCAAGGGCATCACAGCTAGTAAATGACCTCTACATTTCGTCGTGCTCCCAGCTGACATTTAAGATGCTCACAAGTGGCGTCGTGATCTGGCTGCACTCGAGAAGTGGGAAGCCATCAACCACAACAAGACCGATATCCTCGACTACTCCGCCAACACGCCCGAAACACGTATTTTCGGCGGCAACACCAGTGCTATCCTAACCCCTACCGTTACCGACGGCCCATACTACGTCTGGGGAGAGATCCTGCGCCAGAACGTCAAGGAGGAGAAGTATTGCGACGGTGTTGACCTCACCCTTGAGGTGCAGTACATCGACGTCAACACCTGCAAGCCTGTGAAGGGGGCAGTGGTGGATATCTGGAATGCCAATGCCACCGGTGTCTACAGGTATGAACTCGTCACTCACCCAGAGGACGGACCCTGCTGACCCAGACAGTGGTATCTCTACCTCCGGCAACTACGCCGCTGACGGCTGGGACTCCACGTACCTCCGCGGTATCCAGCAGACCGATGCCGACGGTGTGGCTACGTTCAACACCATCTTCCCCGGCCACTATGACGGACGTGCCACGCATACTCACCTCCTCACGCATCTCAACGCCTCGATGAATGCCAATGGCACCCTGGAAGTCGGTACCGGCAGCATCGCCCACATCGGCCAACTCTTCTGGAACGAGGTCCTTCGCTCTGCTGTCGAGGATACCTCCCCTTACAACACCAACACGCAGGCTATCACCACCAACGCCGACGACATGTGGAGTGTTCTGCAGGCATCGGACGAGTATGATCCCTTCCCCGAGTACCTGTACCTGGGCGAGGGATTGGAGGATGGTCTCTTCGCGTGGATCCAAATCGGTATTAATGCCTCGGCTGACTACACTGACAACTCGTACTACAACATTGCTGCGTATTATGAGGAAGATGGTGGACACCAGAACAGCGCCAGCTCGGCCTTTGGTGGTTCTGGTGGTGGAGCTATGAATGGTACCATGCCTTCTGGGGTTGCTCCTTCAGGGGCGATGCCCTCCGGTGCGATGCCGTCTGCCAGTCCTTCTTCCAGTGCATAAATCACTTTAGATGGGCTCGGGTACAAGTTCCTGGGGTAGACTGCATGAACAAACTGGTATATGTATATTTGCTTGTAGGCTAGAGATAGGAATTGAACATGGTGCTCTGACTGACGAAACTGCAAACCGAATCATCCAATATGACTATTCAAGTGGCCACTGAACATCCTTCCATGGCCTTCCATTGGTTAACTTGGCCAGGTCCTCCATAGTCTTCCACTTCCAGGTCTTCTCTTGCAGATTGACCAAATCATTATCACTCCCCAGCCCAGACGCGGTATGATTGATTTTATTCTCCCCCATCAGGAAACGCAGATATCTGGCTGGATCATTTGAGACCTTCTCCGTCGTTTCCTCCTTGTACTTCGCCAGATCAACCTCCGTGATATCAATCGGTCCCGCCCCTGCACCCTCCATGACCTTCGCAATCTCCTCGATCGACCGCGTATCACCACCAATATGCACCACCCCCGGAATACTCATCAACGGCATTGCCGCCAAAGATGCCACTGTCCTCCCCACATCCTCCAACCCAGTAAACGACACCAGCGATTTCGCACTCCCCACACTCTCATACCTTCCCCGGCCGGTATCAAACCCAAACCACGGTCCAATACTATCCTCCAGAAACAACCCACAGAACACTCTGCACACCTTCACCTGCGGGATGAGCCGCCCCGCAAGTTCGAAATGCCTCTTCTTCTGATCCCATTCTCCATGCGGGAAGTCATGAACGTAATGGTCCACCCCGAACTCGGAGGGAAAGTAGACCTGGATCCCTGTGGAGGGTAACGCACGGAGCAGCTTCTCTTTGAACTCATGGCCAGATGCGCCGATTGTGTTGACGAGCACGTTGACGCCCTCCAGGGCGGCAGGGAGGTTGTCCTCATCGTATTTGCGGACTGTCACCGTTGCGCCAGAAGCTTCTGAGGTTGGAGGGACGGGTGGGTTGTCATGTCTGGATAAGAGGACTATCTCTGAGAAGTAGGCGTGGAAGGGGGGAGAGAGGAAGGCGGAGGTAACGTGTTTGCCTAGGTGCCCTGTGGCGCCTGCGATGGCTACCACGGGGCGGGAGGTAATGGGCGGTGTTGATGGCATGAGTCGATCTGCTTTCCAGAACTTTTGGATGAAATAGATGAGATCCCTTGGTATCGATATCTTGGTTGCACTCCCCGTGTCTTATACTTCGTCGGGATGACATGATATGCTGGCTGACGTCAGTATTGAGGACTATTCCGCACATTTTCAAACAGACCAAACTGCTGGTATGGTTAGATTACCAAGAATGCTTGGTTCGCCGGAATGCTTCCGTCTGCGGGGAATGACTTATCGAGCAAAAAGCCAAGTCATTAGGGAGTCTTATGAATTCATTCAAGTGTCCGCCAGGGCCGAGGATCCAGTACTGTACATGCCGAGTTCAAGTGCCGAGATCTATTAATCTACAACAAAAGCCTAGATCAGGTCTTGACCCGAGCTCCTTGAGGAGCTTTCTAGTCTTCTCGTATGGTAGCTATTTTATTGTTTATCTAGAGAGATGATCACCCCGTATAAGATTGCTACCACACAATGACTGGTTTGATCGTCTCCCCGGACTGCATATCACGGATCGCCCGCTCAAAGTCCTCTGCCTTGTAGAATTTGACAATCTTCTGCAGAGGCAGGCTTCCGTCTCGTACCCATTTGACCATCTTAGGCACATACCCCTTTGGGTCTACATCTCCCTCCAACACACCGATATACTGCTTCCCTGCTACCATGAACTCATGAATCGGAATGGTCAACGTCCCCGTCTCTGGCGCGGTGCCAACCTGCAGAATCTTTCCTTTGAAGGAAGCCATTCTGACACCCTGGGCAATCAGCGCGGGGACCCCAGTCGTGTCCAGCACGATGTTCACCCCCAGGTTGTTCGTCGCCGCCAAAACAGCATCCGATATACTCTGCGGATCCGCCGTCGTATCAACCTGCACGACATGCGTTGCGCCTAGTTCCTTCGCCAGCTCCAGGCGGGAAGCATGTCGCTCAACACCGATGATCTGCGCACAGCCTGCAATCTTCGCGCCCATAATGGCGCTTAATCCAACACCTCCGAGCCCCAAGACCGCCACCCGGTCCTTCGGGGTCGCCTTTGCCGCATTCAAAATCGCCCCGCTCCCGATCTGGATTCCACACCCCAGAGGCGACAGCAACTGCAGCTCAGCCTTGGTGTCAACCACCCCGCCAACATTGACCATCGAATCTTCGCGGACGATCGAGTAACTCGCGAAACTCGATTGGCCAAAGAATCGTCCGTAGATGCTCGGTTCCGTCGCGGTGGATGCTTCCTCGCTAAACACAAGGTTATCAGGCTCCACCTCGAAGTTTATCGGGTTGAAGTTGACACAGTGTGCCGGGTGGCCGGTCTCGCATGGCTCGCAAGCCCTGCACGCGGAGAAGGAGAGGATGACTGGGTCGCCGACTTGGGCGACCTGCACCCCGGAGCCAACTTCTCGGACGTATCCGGCACCTGTAACAATGTTCACTTAGCTGGCGCGCTTGTTCTATGGGAGATGGTATACCTTCATGACCCATGATCCGGGGATAGTGCACACCGACTCCGCTCTCTGTGCCTGCGAAATGCAGGTCTGTCTGGCATATTCCCGATGCGACGATCTCAACTAGAAGTTCTTTTTCTTTCAGGGGACGGAGAGTGATGTCTTTGAGCTTCCATCCTCCTGTCTTGTAGGAGCCGTAGGAGACGATACCTCGTTTGTGGGGTGGTGGTCGATTGCTTGTCATTTTGGCATGATTGCAATTGAAATAGAGAGTTTCGTATCCTTTCCGGAAATTCCTCAATACTTAAGCCCCAGACGTTGATGGAGATGCGGAGATTTCCCCGCCCCCATCCCGACCCCGACTGCCGACGATCGAGGGGATCCCCATACAATCTATCGGGGTATGATTTATCACATTAATAATGGTTAACCTCATTTCGACGCTGTTCATCATGATATTGAAGTCTATCGGATGAAGACTTGGCCTCATCCGGCGAATTGGGTCAGCTCCAGCTAAAGTTAACATCAACTCCAACGAGGCTGTTGGCCATGTCTAACTAGCAAAAAGCAAAGGTCCCCTCTATCAGGCTAGTCGGATTCGTCACCCTACGTATCATCACGGCTCTTGGCCAAGGGAGGACACGAGCAGCCAAGACTCGAGGCTGGCACGCAGTGAAATACTGGGTATTTTCGACATATCAGAGACAGCCTTGCTCCGCTCAGGCCCTGATATCAGCACCTTGGCGGACAAGGCTAGCCAACCAGTGTGAACGCCATATCCTGACCAGGGGTATCTTAAATTATGTAGCAGACCACGCGAGGCTACGGGATCAGCCGCGCAGTATTTATTATGAGCGGCGACTCACTGAAACGGGACAGGTCTTCAGGTCCAGTGGCTTCTTCCAACGGCCACCGGCGCCAGTCAATTCGTGATGATGTCTGCAAAAGGCCCCCACAATACTCCCAAGGCTAGCCTCCTCATTCTCCTCTGCTGCTCCCTTTTCATCAACGCGGCAGACGGAACAACAGCTACCCTCACCGAATCCACAGCCTACGCATCACAACGACCCTGCGCAAAGAGCTGCTTCTACTGGGGCTCCTCCACGCAAGGCGGCGCCGATTTCCTCGCAGAACGTATCGGCTGCGAAGTCGATCCCATCCTGAATGAATGTATCTGTCGCTCGGATCTGCAGCAGACCGCCGACTCGTTCCTCCGGAAATGCGTGAGTGACAACTGCGGCGCGAATGCCATCGACGTTTCCAGTGCGGTCGGGATATACGACGATTATTGTACGAGTAATGGGTACACGAGGGCGACGTCTACCGCGCAGACGACCAGGACGACTTCATCAGGTACGCCGATCGCCCCTTCGACCGTAACGGTGACTGTCGTGCAGACGGTGCTGGCGTCTGGGGGTCGACGTCTGCGGCCAGCAGTCCTTGGACTACTGTGAAGACGAGATTGACCGTTGTGGATGCTATAGTCTCGACATCTCAGGCAAGTACCGCGACGTCCACAAGTGAGAAGGGATCGGATCGGACGACCGAGTCTACGAAGCAGTCGGTGCCATCGGTAACCCAAACGTCGACGTCAACAATACCGACTACTTCCTCGGGTACTGGAGAAGAAGACAAGACTGGTCAAGGCAGTGGAAGCCAACTAAAGGTGGGAGAGATTGTCGGTATTGTCGTTGGTATTCTCGGCTTCATCGCAACGGCTGCGGGGTCGTGGTTTTCATACAAGACTCTCAAGCAAAGGAAACGTCTCGCGAATCCTCCCTGATGCACCCGACTCTTTGAGGCTTTTCTTGAATTCTTGACCAAAGCATGTTTAGTATGGTATCAGGATGCATCAATGGAATCTCCGTCTTCATGCCTTATCTTTAAGGCTTTAACATCTGCGGATGCGTAAGCAATGACTCATCAATCATATGACTTTTCATCATCATCGTCAACCCACGCGTCCGTATTGCCTCCTCATTTCCAAATGGTGGAAGCTACAATTGATGCTAGCAAAATGGGCTCTTAGGCGCGTTCAGCGCAGCCTGCCGGGGATTAGTCCCATCAGACCAGTCTGGCCCTCGTACTATCCTCTGGGACCTCCGTCACTTTACTCCGTCCGCAGCACATCACGCAAAAGACCACAGCATGTAACCCCATTACAGAGGCGTGGCCTGTTCACATCCGCCATTCCACCTGTCATGATCCCGCCTGTAATTTTTGTCAGTCTGCTACTGGGTCTATGGACATGGAAATGCTTCTGGATCGTGGTCATGCAAGACAAGCTCCTGTATATCTCATGGCTCCCGCCGTTCGCCCGCTCGGAGCAGATATCCGACTACGCAGGCGAATGCAAGCCCGTCCGCTGGGAAGAAAAGCGCATTCGAAGTTCGGATGGAACCAAGCTGGCTGTATGCGAAGGGCGGATGCCAGCTCCCGCTCGCAGCGTGACCCAGAAGCCGTCTGCCCAGGCCCAGCCGCATGAGCCCGCACGGAAGAAGCTAGTGGTGATCTGCTACTTCCAAGGAAACGGCGGCTCGACTCCCATGCGTCTGCCGCTATTGTCGCAGTTCTTGCGGGCTATCCACTCGCCAAGCGGGGACGTGGACTACGTCGTCGTCGCCCTGTCGTATCGTGGGTACTGGAAGTCCTCTGGTCGGGCGAGCCAGATAGGAATCGAGCTCGACGCGGTCGCTTTTTTGCAGTGGGTAGCGGAGACGTATAGCGCACCCGACAGCGATGTACGGATAGTGCTCTGGGGTCATAGTCTGGGTACGGCGATTGCGAGCTCTGCGGCGGCGACGTACCTGGCTCGGCATTCAACCCAGGCAGTTCCTATCGCCGGAATGATACTGGAAGCACCGATGTCCAGCACCAAGGACATGCTGATCAGTCTGTATCCGCAAAAGTGGCTACCGTATCGGTACCTGTGGCCGTTTCTCTGGAACAATTGGAGCAGTGCCGTAGCCATGCAGCGGATGGCGCGGTGGCGGGATCAAGATCGTGGTCTGAGAGAGCATGAGCATGCGGTTCCGCCGATTTTGCTGCTTTCCGCTGAGAAGGACGAGGTCATCCCGCCATATGCGGCTGCGGAGCTGGAGCAAGAGGGCAAGAGACTTGGACTGAGACTGCAGAGATTGGATGTCTCTGGGGCCATGCACACGGAGATACCGATCAAAGCGGCAGGCAGGCAGGCCATGATGGATTTTATAAAGAAATGTACTGCTTCGTAGAGAGGGAAGAAATAGACAATTAAACCTAATTTCTATACATCTATAGTAAGTTAAGGATGCTTCCCGTTTACAGCGAAGCTTCTGCTGGTGACATCGATTGCAGGCCAAGCGGGTGACAGGCTTAGCAGGCCGGGTGGAAGGAGGATCTACGATGTCTCAAGCTTATAGAAAACCAGTTTGACAGACAGGGAATCCTCTTCCCCGTTTCTATATGTACGTTTCGTAGATATATGCACTGAGCATGACTGACTCCACGTCATTCTACAGATGCTGCTGGATACCCCGCCATCCTGCACCCTTATCGTGCAGATGTTCGGCAGGCATCGTCTGGATTTCTTCCTGAAGAAGGCTGGGTCTGCGCATATCGGCCCATAACTGGTGACCGGTGATCCCTGGACGTGGACAATATAACTCGCCTGTACCAATATGCAAACTCTATCTTTAATTGGCCAGCGTGAGGACCTCCGGAGGGATCTGGACGTACCATCGAACTCCGCCATATCTGCCAGAGCCTAGAGGAAAGGGGCCGTTTACAAGGGGAAACTGTCAACCCCCAAATAGTGGACTCTTGCTTAGCGGTTTATGCTCCCCAATGCCCCCGATTGGTGATTGTGGGCTCTGATTAGACCATGCGGTATGGCTAGCCTTGTTTAGCGCTGGCAGACTGGAAGCCGAGCACCAGAGAATAAGACACACGTAAGACGCCCTGAATCTACTTGCAAGATTACTGGATCAACTATTGGGGATGATGCAGGGAAGTACGCCGTAAGCTCATGGTTGCGAAAAGATCCCGGCGAATAGGAGACGGAATTGGGGTCAAGTGTGGATTGATGGAGCTGATCGAGTACCGTCAGGTCAGGTCCGTGGTATAGTACACGTAATCTTCTTAACTACTAATATAAGAGGCTGGCTTTAACAACTACGTACCTTACGCCTATAACTACCTGTGCCGTAACTATATTTCTGTATTTGGTATGTGGAACAGTGATCCGTCGGTCAATTCGCATCTTGCGACCATGCCCGACATACAGAACAATGTGACTACAAGCATAGTCTCATTGTTGAGTTCCAGTCTTCTCAAATCAACAATGATCCGCGGTTTGCAAGTCATAGTCAACCCCGACTCAAACGACGCAAGGGATACTTCAGAGGTCGAAGCGTGGCATTCGAAGTGCGCCGCGCCCGAGCACCAACATGTCGAAACCAGGTCACAATGGCCTGCCAAGACACAGTAATGTAGATGAGGCTATTCCAGAATCCCTGCAGAGGAAGAGCAAAGCTCGATGCGCAGCTCAAGCCGAAGACATAGTGATTCGAGGCGGCAAGCGCATAAACCCGGTTGGCGGAGGAAGGGACCTAGATCCTGTCAATAGATGTAGAGAACGAGAGGTAAACACGTACCCAAGTGATAATCAACGCCGCAAAGAAGAGAACGGCATATTTGTAGTACGCTTCCGACGCCGGGCTAGTGTTCGCGCCGGACTGGCCTAGGTCGTAGTTGCGGTGGCTGAGTGTAGTCGAAGTTGCAGGAGAGATATGGGAGGAAAGAGAGACTGCAGTACTAGGAGGGGCATTTCGGGGACCGGCATGATTCTGAGTACACCAGGCCTCGGGAGAAATGATTCGTTGGGATGAAGCAGAAGTGGAAGCAGGACTCCGCTCTCTGTTTGAGTGCCGCTGAAAGCTATCAAGTGGCACTGGTTGGGCTGTTCCATGGAGATCAACGTCTCCCAAAACGGTGGTGGCAGTGGCATGTTCGAAGGCCGGCCTGGCGATCTTTCTCATTTCGCGTCGTTGTCGCCAGATGGTCACGCCAACACGGACGTAGATGGTGAGGATGAGCAAGACAATGAACCAGACTGGTCCGTAGAAGACGGCGATCTGGAGAAAATCCCACCGCAACGAGACCCAACACCATAACTGATCATGATAAATATCGGACACTCAAGCACTACTGCAACGGGACTTACCACGGAATCTCCGTACACCCTGCCCCTCGACTCGGAGTTGAGAAAGAGATACACAAATGCAGGAATAAACGGCACTCCATAACAGAAAAGCACATACTTCCACTCGAGCATCCCTAGACGCCTGGTATCGTAATGCTTGAAGAACGCCAGGTACACATTGTAAGCCATGGCGAGTGCCCACAGGGAGTCGGCTGGCATGAACCTTACAGACCAGTATCAGTGAATGAATCCTGCCATATCACGAGCATTAACTGACCACTGTATCATGAATCCCTGGAACTGGCACAGCGCGCCTCGGGGATGACCTTGCAGACTGGACTCGGCAATGAGGGTCGCAACATTTGACAACAGATTGCCCCACGAGGCATAGAAGATCAAGCGATTGATCGGTTTGCGAAACTCCGTAGAGCTGACAAAGGTTGCAATGACGATACCCGAGGCAACCACAGACACGCACGAGCATACACGCTCAATGATCGACAACACTGACTGCTGATGCCGACTGAGCTGCGTGCTGTGTTGGTACATGGAGATCCAGCCTCGTCATGAACCTATGGATACTTGCTGGTTTGTGCAATCGCGCAGAAAATGAATCATTGAGACGACGCCAATAGGCCGATCTCTGGAAGGCCTGGGATAGCTCAGATAGCTCGGCCTTTCTGACAGTAGACATACAAGCGGACTCCAAGACATGTACACTGTCATCCTTGTAGAATTACTGTACTATCGCAAATTCATTGTCAGATTGCATGCGCAAACACTGAAGCCGAGTCAGATATCCGGATGAGCGGAATGCTGATTGAGTTTCCCGGTTAATCCCGTACAATCCCCGTTGACAACTAATGCGAGTCGTTCATTATGGGAGTATGTTTTTGAAAAGTGGAAGTCGAGGAGTTACACTTTATCTGATGTTGTTAAACTGGCGTGAGAGATATGATAACTGTGCTGTTGTCTTGCATATGGGGGCTCTTGGGTGATGATGCGCCGATTACATGTTTTACATGTCTGCCTCCCCCGAGACATATCCGACCGGCCCACAACCCCAATGCGTCATGCTTCCGGATTTGCACTTGTTTCCTGAGATCTATTGATTTGATGAAACGATTCCATGTCGCAGATCATACCTTGCCTGCGTGGAATGCTCCTCCTATAGTATTTTTAAAAAGATCCGTTCTCGCATTCCTTGAATTCATGGACTTCTACCGTCGCCATATTCCGGTCATATGCTTCGGACTTATGTTCCGCGCTTCATTGAACGTATAATGATCGGAACAGGCAGGGACACTATTTATACCTACTCCCTGCTCTGCGCTGTAGACGGTCGCTCGTGGTGTATTGGCGAGGATCGATAAATTCACAAGAAGATGCCGCCATTCTTATCGCCCTAGCAGAGATCATTCCTGCATATGACTAAGAGACGTCTTGGAATTGTGGCATAAACTTTCTAAGTCATCGTTTTGTACTTGGTACAGAAAAATTCTTTGTATAAAGCGGCGGTTGAGATAATGTATCAGTCAGATGGATTGTATCATCCCAATAGCTCCATACATCAGATGCTATCAATGGTGATGCCTTGAGCACTACACAATTCCCAAAATTGGCTTCGACTCGTCAGCAGTTGCCCCGGATGACCTGCCTCAAGAATACGTCCCTCGCCGAGGACTACCACCAAATCACTATCCAGAATAGTTCTCAAGCGATGCGCAGCAGTGATAATCGTCTTATTCGCAAACTCATCCCGAATAACCCGTTGCATAACCTCATCGGTTCACCAGTCAACATTACTAGTCGCCTCGTCCAGTACGAGAATATTGCCGGGCCTCAGCATTGCCCTCGCAAGGCAAAAGAGCTGCTGCTGGCCATGCGACAGAGCCAGAATATCAATATCGGTGTCAAGGCCACCGCGCATCTGGACGAGCTCCCACAGCCCGACTTTGTCAAGGGCTTTGATGACTTGGTTGTCTGCGACTGTTTCGTCGGGCGACGCATTGAAACGGGCTGTCCCGGGGAGCAAGAAGGGATCCTGTGGGATTGCAATTAACCGTGAACGCACCTCCTGCCGGGATATGCTGCTGAGGTCGATTCCGTCAATGGTAATGCTGCCACTCTGGAGTTCAATCATGCGGAACAAGGCAGAAAGCAAGGAAGACTTGCCGCTGCCTGTCCGGCCACATATTCCGACTTTTTGTCCAGGCTGGATGGCTAGGGAGACACCCTTGAGCACAGCATTGTCCGTGCCAGTAGCATATGAAGCCGTGATATCACGAAACTCCACCGCGCCGCGAGCAGGCCAGTCTTCTGGTGGCGCAGTCAGAGACCAGCGGCTCGCTTCTTCCGAGGCGGTCGTTTCCACAAACTCCTTCACCCGGGAAACCGCTTGTAACGACGTCTCCAAGTCCGTGTAGAAGAAGATGAACTGGGACAAACTCTGGCTGAAGCCGAGGATGTTGAGCATCGCAACACCTAGACGGCCCCCGCTCGTGCTGCTCTGCAACTGAGTTGCCAGGCTGACTAGCAGGATAGCCAGTGCTGCCACTATGAGATCCAGGACAAAATTCAGCCAGCGCTGGATGCAGTAGAGGAGGTAGACTGGCCGCTGCGAGGCGTCCAACCGATCCTGATTACGTCGTTCGAATTTCTCCTCCCAGCCGAAGGCGCGAATAGTCGGGAGACCTTCGAGGGTCTCGGAAATGCTTGAGAACAAGGGCGATTTCAGTTCCAAGTCGAGTAAGCGAAGCTGTCTCGACGTGCGGAGGTAGAATCGTTGTAGAGCCCAGGTCGTGCCGAGGCAGAAGGGAATCGCAATGGCCAGGTAGGTAGACCCAACGGCTATAAGGACGATCTGTGCTAGCGCTTGGAAAGACAGCGGCGTTGCCTGCATTGTAGACACAGGTAGGCGACTGTTGATCAGCGACATGTCCTGACTGAACCGGTTGAGGGTGATCCCCGAGTCTACAGACGAGAAGAATGACATGGGCGCATGAAGAACAGAGTCAAGGAGCTCCCAGTGCAGTTTCGCTGCCGAAATGGGCACAATAGAGATCATCATGCACCAGATGGACGAACTATAGTTCGCAATGGCACCAACCGCCAGAGCAAAGTAGACCCCTAAGAAGGAACCATCGTTGGAATTCTTAGATTCCGTCCACCACTGGACCCATATCTGGGTGAAGCTGATGCAGAGCACATATGCCAGGCTTGTAAGGAGAAATATCGAGGCCCGATACCATCCGATGGACTTCAAGTAATAGATCAAAACACCGGAATCAGATATAGCCTTCCTTTCAACAGCAGCAGCATGTGGCAATGACACATTTGCTTCCCTCCGAGCTCGGCTTGAAGAAACTGAACCAGAAGTTGGTTCCGGGGCGTTATTTTCCGCACTGCTCTTGTCAGGAGGACACCCAGCTAACAGGCGTCGCACTGGTCCCTCTCGACCACTAAGCTCTCTGAATGAGCCATGTTGCGCGACACGTCCTTTCGCATCCAATACAATGATATTATCCGCTGATCGAAGATGCTGCACCGAGTGAGTCACCAGGATGACCGTCGCTCCAAGCCGCTGGAAGAGCCCTGTTTTGGACAACAGACGATCAAAAACCAGTTTCTCAGTTCGCGCATCGAGAGCACTCAAGGTATCGTCCAGGACGACTAATGGTGCTCGGGCGTAGACTGCCCGGGCGAGCGCCAGTCGCTGTTTCTGTCCACCGCTTAGACTTGCTCCCCGGCTTCCAACAATGGTATCATCTCCATCAGGCAGTTGTTCAATGTCTTCCTTCAGTCCGCAGGACCAAATCACCGTCTTATACCAGGTCTCGTCGTACGGAGATTGATTCAGGATGTTCTCTTTGACGGAGGCATTTAGGAGCCAGGGAGTTTGCTGGCAATAGGCAATTGGAGAATCATCTACCAGCACGTTGCCACTGGAGATCGTAATCTCGCCGAGGAGGGCATTTAGCAGCGTGGTCTTTCCACAGCCCACAGGGCCGACGACTACGTTCAAGAGACCTTTCCGAATCTCAAATTTGTGTTTGTGGAGGATTGGATGCGAGTCCGCGGAATAGGAAATATCCGCCTCTCGCACGGAAATTGCATGTTTGCCCGTAGTCGTGCTTGTCCCTGGTGCTCCCAAGTTTCCCAATTCAAGCGGGTTTCCGTGTACAATTGGCTCCTTCGAGGGTTCTCGGATACCTGCAAAGCTGGTATCTCTGCCATCACCACGATCATCAAGCCGGAGGTAAGCCTCGATACGTGTGAAGGAACCAAGGGACCCCGCAAATGACGGAATGGAAGATAAGACTTTTTGCAATGGAGTAGCGAGCAGCTGGGTTAGTGAGAGTGAGGCGAATATCTGTGCTGCGACAGAGTCATGCCCATGGTGTGATTCGACACCATATATATAGATGACAAAAGCTAACGGTGCAGAGAATTGTAAAGGTATGGTTGCTAGAGTTACAGGATTAGTTCAAATGCCCTTGATCGCAAAAGGAAAACCAACAGATAATGGCCATGTAGGCAAAGAAACTCCGGTAGCGCTTTGACAGATCCAACTCATACACCCTGGCCCTTTGGATCGTCCGAGCAATGGTCTCCTGCAGGCCCATCATCTTGACGCTTTTCATATTCCTGAGGACTGATGATGTGAGGGTTACCCGCTTCTGGATCGCAGCGCCCCATTCCCGTTGGCGCCGTGGAACATACTTTGCGATTCGCGTATTTGCGGCGGTAGCCACTGAATTGAGCTAGTCAGTAGGCAATATTGGGAGACTGCGTGGCCTTCAGACATACGCAAAGCGAGCAATACAGGAGCAATACTGGCCCAGCCTAATTGTCGTTGCAGCAGCACGAGGGCTAATATGGTTTCAATACTACTGGCCCAAATCTCATGGCCACTTTCAACTGTCAGGCCAATCCGATCCACATCCGAACTAGCTAGAGTTAACGCGGCGGCAGATTTGGCTTCATCTAGATGTAGTCTCAAGGTTTTGCGGTAGATTATGCTCACAAGCGAGCCGCGTATCATGACGGTGGACCGGTATACTTTGAGATTGTAAAGTCCAGTACTCATATAATGAGATGGTCAGCACCATTTCGGCTCTCGTACTAGATTTCAGACTTACTGCAATCCCAACGTACACGATGGCTGTCGCTCCGATCAGACCATAGCCGGCATTTCTGTCACGGTCTGTATCTGGGAGCTGCACATAATTGACCACGCTCGCCAGCAACAGTGGTTGGCAGTATTTGAAGCCAATAAGCGCAATACGAGGAGCCACTGGGGAGAGCAGGGGCCATTTCAGTGCGACTGCAGTTGTCCAAAGGAGAGCATACGGCCTGGTTTGTTTGGCTTGTCAATATTAGTATGCTGCTGTAGCACTCAATTTGCTTCCTTACTTTTCATCCAGACATTCTCTATGGTGGCGCCTAGCTTTTCTGAGGCCATATCCGATTCAAGCGGATACAAGTCGTTCAAGCACAGGGTACCCTTGTAACCAGCGAGAAACAAACGGTTCAACCACCAGAAAACTGTGCGATTATATATGCTGCTGGTGGTTTCTGGAGACAACTTGACGCCTGGTACCTGTGAACTTGCTTGTTTCTCTCGTCCTTCAAGGACTGTGATGATCAATTTAACCGCCAATGCTGCAGTGAATGTAGCCGCGATCGGGGCATTGGTGTTGCGAAGCCATAATGATCGAGCTTGGACGGCATCAAACAGGACTGAGAAGGAAAGATAAATACTAAGCAACGTGGACGGCCGTACAGATCGCTGGTGTTCATAATAGGAGAGAAGAGCAAGCACAAGCGCAGCAACCAACGAGAAGACCGCAGCTGGAATGGAAGCAGACGTTTGCAGGGACGTCCTCAAAGACCACAGAGGAAGCAGTGTCAACTGGAGAACAGTCAGGAAGCTGATAGAGCCCTAATAGAGTCAAGGAAAAGGAGAGTCAGCCTTACTCTGCTATAAATGCTGGGAAATGCTGCGTTACCAGTCTGATCAGTTGGCTCCTCGATTCACGGCTCACCACTGGAGCTTGGCAGAGCTGCCAGAGCCGAGGACCGCTGCAAACCAAAAACAAGACTGATGGTACGGTTGAAAACCAGATTTGTTCAAAGTAGAGGGTGAAGTCAAACCCTCCATGACAAAGCGTCGGCAAAGTCGGTCCCCAGGATTGGTCTGCTTGTAGACATGAAGACATCATGCGTTCGGGGGATTCCCGGAATGACCTCGAATACGCGGAATGATGCGGTCCAACCCGCTATATGGTCCCAGGTACGAGAGAGATGGCAAAACAGAGATGAGAGGCCTTGCTCATGGACATGTTGACTTCTAGCTAACATTCAGATCTCCAGAATCGCGATGATGGAGGAGCGTGATGATAACAATGGGACTGGTGCTGACGTCACGTGGGTACAAGGGGATCTCTGAGTCACTCCTCAGGTGTCAAGGCCCATATCAGTCAAGCATTGGAAAAAAGCCACTACTAAAAAAGCTTAGTAGGCTTAGCTTTTTGGCAATTTTCGCCATGATGGAGGTCGTATTTGAAATATCTCCTCGATCCCTCTTTGCTGTCCAGCAAGCCGGCATATCGTGCCGCAACCGTGCGTTACATATATTACCCTCAGTCCCTTCGTCCATATTATTTCCTATATTACCAACCTATTGAATAGCGTTCCATAAAATTATACTACTGAATTTCAGATGTACTATGCCGCTGTCACGGCTTTGATTTGCACGTCGACTGTGACTACTACTTCGACGATTTTGTCGGTTCATGCAACTGATAGGACGGAGGCTGCGTCCTTGTTCACGCATCTCTCAACTACAATGAGCTTCTATATGCCTGCCAGTGCGACGAATCCGGTGACGCCGACAAATGTTGTGACGGCGGCCAGCTTCCCGACTTTGACTTCCTCAGCGACTGGCCAAAAGATGGCTCGGCCACCGACGCAGTAGTCGCCTACTCCATGCCCGTCCTGCAACTCGCCGAAGCCATCAGCAGCATGAGGGACATCAAAGACATTGGCGAAAAGGTTAAGGAAGAAACAAAGAAGGACCTCATCTTCAAGATCCTCAGCATCGTCTTCATGGTTATTCCCTTTGTCGGCGAGGCCCTCGGCCCGCTCATCGGCAGCGCAGCAGTCGCTCGCATTGCGCTTCTCATCGGCGAAGCGGGCAATGGGGCACTAACGGTGGCAAGACATCATTGAGGATCCGACCTCTGCCCCGTTTGCGATCCTGGGTTGGATTGCGGGTGTTGGCGGCGGGACGGGCAAGGTGTCCAAGGGGGAGGCACCGGGTGAGGCTTCAGGTCGAGGCGTCTGTTGAAGGCGAGCGACTTGGCCAAGTTTCCCACAGCGATTTAGGGATCAGGACGCTTTGGTGCAAAAGATTGTAAAGTGTTTGTGTGCGAGGAAGTAGGTACACCCCTGGGCTCCGTAAATAGGTAGTCAGTTAGGGCTGGGTTGGGGGGTCTCCTTTTTTCCTTAAGCTCTTCTAATTAAATTATTGGCTGTAACCCCTTCAGAATATACAAGACTAGCTGTAATTATTTTTTGGCTTTTCCTTTTGTGCATACATTTGCCATCAATGCTGTGTTTTAATATCTACCCCAACATAGGGACATCAGAGCATCTACTACTGCCTGATTCGATGATGATGTTTAACTCTGATATGTACATAGCATGGGAATTACACTAGTACTATGCTCAAAATTTATATCCAGGGAACAGGTATTGGCCTTTTTCGCCCTGTGGCTCCTTTTTCAGGATTCTCTTGGACAAGGCGCGTCGGAGTCTCTAATAAATCAGTTGCACGATTCTATAAGGTATGTGGGTGGTATGTATTACTCCAGTGTGAGGAAGTAATCTTGATTCTTTAATTCAGCATTTGCCACTTTCATTTTGTATATTTATTTTCCTTTCCAATTTTCTTTCAAATCAGAGTCAAGCTCAGATAAGGAAACCCTGAAGAGTTTTTGTATCGCAGGCTTTAGCTTGTTGGAATCATAGTCGACTCCCACACTGTCCCAGGTCAGCTACGGAGGACAGCCATCTATAATGAATTCATTGGTCATGAGGCTTCGAATTCTTATCTATGCTTGGTTAGTTGTGATAAGATGATCAATATCCTCCCTGATGTAATTCTGAGCAAGGATTATGAGTAGAATCCATGCAATAGCTATGGAGTAAGGTTGGAGAACATAGAGATCTAAGATCCTGGTGTTAACTGATATAGAAGGCTCCTTTGCTCCTTTGGTCACGGAATGATGCATCCTTCTGGTTATTGACTGACTCATGAGTCATGTATTGATTGTGCTAATGGATGATTTGATTAATAAGAGATTCATTTCCGATGAGAGGTGGACTAACGTAGTGGATGGGATAGGCAGGAATAGAATTAAGGAGTAACGGCCGCCAATTGATCTCTGAAATGGCTGTCTAAGGCGGCGGCATGAAAAGTCTTATTGAGTAACAAACGACATTATCCCTGATGTGAGCACCTAGTGGTTGATCACCTGCTTTCGATTATTTCAAAAAGTAATAACTCGTTTTAAATGGAGGAATAGGAAAGATCAACCCTCAGACGGCCAGCAAGTTATGGTTGACGCCCATACTAAGCCTTTAGTTATAACTACCAGGTATAAATCACCATTTACACATCCAGTTAGTCTAAAATTGATGAGTCATAGTTATATTGTTGTCTTTTATCATACTACGGAAGACATATGGGCTATGCATATTTAAAGGGTGCTCTGGCCCTGACATTTCCCACCCAGACTAACCACTCAATCCCTGCAGCAGTGGTGGAACACAGACAAATCGGCCAAGATCTCTTGCCCCCATGGCACAACCCAGCAGTTCACAATATGTGTCAATTGACCCGACATTAAAAAAGCTGGCGCAACCATTGAATGCATCAGACTCAGATTTAGTCGCTGAGATTGCCAACGCTCTGTCATTGCTCCTGGATGGGAAGCTTAGTGAAACCCAAGCTGCCGCTCTCCTCAGTTTACTGCACCACCGGGAGAAGGACAAGGATATTGTCGTCATTTTGGAGTGTATTCGCTTGCTGGCCCCGACACAGGCAAAAGTCGATACGGCTGCATTAAACAGGGTCATTTCGGACCGAAACCTAGCTCGCGCGAAATACCAGGGTGGACTGGCAAGTGTCAGCTCCCAAAAGGTTTAGGGGGGATATAAGAGCTAACTTTCCCGATGGCACAGTGTGATATCTCCGGAACAGGAGGGAATGCGACGGCTGTCATTTCTGTGGCTGCCATGGCGTCCATCGTCGCATCAGCGAAACTCCTCATCGCCCAGCATGGCTACTTGAGCGCTACGTATCCAGTCTCCTCGGCTAACCCTGAGGACATCATCAGCAACACCAAACCGAACGCTCCGCTGCTTGCAAAGGTCACGGCAAACCATGTCCCCGAAGTCTACAAGCAGAGTAACTATTCGTTACTCCCAGAGCGCAATTTTCTTCCACGAATGCAACACGCCAATCGCATTCGTTTGGGACTAGGGATCAGGACGATATTCGACCTAACCAGCACATTACTTCATCCACTGAATGCCAGCTGCGGTCTGGAAGCCCGAGTAGTCGGCGTAGCGAACCCAGTCCTCGGCCCTGTTTTGGCACAGGCACTCCGGGACATGGGGGTTCGGAAAGTCCTCGTGGTCTGCGGGAACGACTCAATGGATATTATTGCTCCAGAGGGTTCCACATCATGCTGGATGCTTACAAATGCATCCGCCGAAGCCACGAGTGCAGAAATACAGCACTTTCGCCTCCAGCCCAGGGACTTTGGGCTATCGGAGAATCCACTCGCCAGCGTTCAAGCGAAAGGTAGTTCCGAGCAGGAGGCTTGTGTTCTCTCGCAGTTGCTACATAATCAGTTGTCTGGTGATGACCCTGTTTTGCAATGTGTGCTTATGCATGTTGCCGCGCTGTTTGTTACTTCCGGGGTATGTGGTGCATTGCGAGAGGATGGCGTTGTAGAGACGGGCCCTGGTGGCGGTAGATGGAAGGAAGGTGCCCGTCTCGCGAGGTCTTGTATTATGGATGGCGAGGCTCTGAAGGGTTTTGAAACCTTTGCCTACGTGACGAGTCAGTTGGAATAGCTTTCTCGGATCTATCATAGCGGAGCCAGGCACATTCAAACACATCGTCCCAACGTGGATAACTCCTCCCTGGCTGGTAAGACAACTAGCCGGAAGGTCTTCAGCTACTTGCATTGGGGCATATTTCAACACAAAGTACACAGGAGATTTTATTGTGCTGTGTTTGCAGAGGACAATTGCATTGCATCGTGTCGGATGATTGGCAGAAGTACCTACTTTAGCAGAAGTGACCCCTTATGACCTGTACAATTGGAACATGGATTGCTTGGGGACATGTTTGCGTTATTCTACGCGAAGTTTAGTTCTATAAGGCCGATTAGATTGCTTCACTACATCCTTCACTGTGTTGGGGAAATGACGGTTAGAATTCCCCTCATGCAGAACAGATGATTATGCTGCCCCAGGGGCTTTGTCTTTCATTGTTTTTGTATAACCCTAGCTGATATGTCACGCATCTAAGCAGTCGGGTCAGAAGAGTGGCTATTTGTATCTTTGTCCCATCAACCAGCGACTTGAATGGAAGCCACCAAGTCCTCTCCGGCCTCAATTGTCTACAATTATCCTCTATACCACCATTGCGACAAAGTTGGACTATAAGACAACGGCAGGTTGCCTATGCAATGTTCGTCCCTTCCGTATGGCGGGGCTGATTCATCCATCATGCTGTTGAGAGACGTCGGACTTGGTGGTCGGCGCAAAAGGCAGCCAGAGAAAGCTGATGTGAGTACATATGGCTATCTCAAGTACAAGTAGCACATGTAGGGCCAGAAACACCAGCTAGCTCACATCTCCTTCCCTTTGCCGGCACTTCCACTTCTACAGTAACCTGTGGCGGGTCGGACCCTAATCGTGGATCAGAACTTGATAGGGACAATCATCTGGGTGATCAGCGGCCGGTCAGTCGACAATCTGACTCCTAGTGACTACAGTGTCGAGGTCTTTATTTGGCGGCAAGCCCGACAAATCCTACTGACTAGGAGCAAGCACGGGCACCAGATCAGTTACTCTTCATGTCCGGATCCGAAACATAATACGAGCTTTCTCACCCACCAAATGGCATCAAGATGCAGTTCCCCATGGCGATACCTCAGTATGTCCGTGTAGGCGTCTTGCCAGTGGGCTGGGATTCTAGATGCACCGACTGTAGCGATTGAAACAGGAAACAGGACCAGAACCTGTAGACTGCCATTTGCAGGAATGACGGGGATAGATATGGTGGGACTAACTATCTAGCTTGGGGACAGGAGAGAAAGGATGGGTTTCCGTTTATCTTTCCAATACACTGTGTTGAAATAAACTCTCCATTGTGGGTGCCTCGACAAGGGACTGGATGTTTTTAAGTTAAGCTAAGCTAGTCCTTCTCAAGCTTAACTATTGCAGCAGTATGTTGGTCACCAGATCATGAATGAGCTTCATATCCATTGACATCACTATTATCTTGTAGGGCACTCAACGGCTAAACATGACATCATCCTCGATGTTTGCAAATGTTTTTCTTGCATCCTGGCACGACGCATTTTGTCAATAGGCATATGTTAGTGTACTGTAGAGAGCCAGATGGGTATGCTGAGTATCAAACGGCGTTGCCCGTTTTTACCAGAAAAGCCAGATCCGTCGCTCTGCTGTGTGATCTGTGGGGCTGATTTTCCACTTTGCGATGTCGAAGAAGTATGGGAAGAGCGAGAGGACTGGAGAGAGCTCTGGGACAAGGATTGGAGCCGATCTGTGATTGTCCCAGCCGAAGAGTTGGAGCAGATGGACTTTATAAAATACCCGTATCTGTGGTCGTTCTGGTTTCGAGCAAGTCAGCCATCACTTCGATAGACTTGTCAGAGATGATCGTACTGATTGAGTCAACTTATCTAGTTCTCGAAGATCCGAAGACAAGCCAGACGATTTTATCTGGAATCTCAAACGGGCTTACCGAAAACTACTGGCCACTCCCCGTCCCGCGCAACCCCCATAGGGCCTCCATCCAGAACTTGGCACTAGACGAGGACCATTGGAATGCTGATTTCCACATGGCGAATCTGTTCGAACCAGATTCGAATCGAGAGACAGGGGAGCCCATAGGATATCCGATTCATCCCCACTGCTGGCTGCTCCTCGACCGTTTTGTTGGACATGATCTCATCATGTCAAATCTTCATGCATTCCTCCGCGCTGTCGAAGGATTTTGGAGAAAAAACAAAAAGTATTGGGGTATTTTCCTAGGCCATCTTTGTTACGATGGGCTCTGCAAATATAATAATGGCCCATACTGGCCCGCAGAGCAGCGGCCATGTACTCCGGAGCTCTGTGCTGAGGATCTTGAGGAGATCACGAAGTGGCATGACCCTGGGAGTCCATTGAGAATTCTTGACATACAGCGCTTGATCACTCAAAATCTTCTTTCGCACCGAGACAATCCCGGTCAAGGACAGAAGACCTTCCAGAAACCGGTTTCCTGCCTGCCACTCGATCTTGCGGTAACTATTGTGAATTTGATCTATGAGACTTGGCCTCGTTGTCAACAGCGCATTGACGATATACGTAATCTACTGGAAGCCTTTCAATGGATACTGCCCAACACTTACTGGCAAGCACGATGCAACACTCAGCTATTATTTGAACTCGACGACCTGATCAAGGCCGGAACTGCGGTAAACTGGTCGGGACTATGCCTTGGGATTGAGGAGCTCCTCTTAGACAATGATTGGTACTGTAATAGTGGGTTGAATAATCGTGCTCGAACACTGAACCTGCTCAACGGGATCAAGGAAGAGTTTGTCCATGTGTTGAATCGGCCAGTGGCTGGGATGTAAAGATCTTGTTATATTCATATACATGGGGAATTTGCTTGTAGTCTCCATATAAAAAATACACTCCTGGATGGATAGAATGCCGTTTAATGGATGTCTGCTTGAGTATGAAAGCGTACTGCCTACCCAGTAGGCGGGCATTGTATTTACTATCAACTGTTCCCTATTTACCCCGAGCTCCCATGAGCCTGGCTGCCTGCTTGTGTTTCTCTTCCTATCAGACAGTGTGGGAGAAAGGTTAATGGAATAAGCCCGGCCCTTCGCCACCAATATCTGCAGGGTCTGTTTTATTTTCCGGGTATCGCATTGTCCAAGACACTTGATCATTCACTATATCCAAAACAGATTCTGATCATTACCAGGTTTGTAAAAAGTCTCTGTGTTGAACGTGTTAATCTTCGTAAGTTGTGAATGAAACATTGACAGATGCCAAGTCCAAGAATACGAGGGAGGATCCTTTAAAATGAGGAACTTCCCCTCCATCGCCGATCAAATTCTCACAACGTCGACCCTCAACAGGCCCCCAAAATGTTTGCAGCAGCCAGCCAAGAAGATAGTCTGAAAGACCTCAGCCGTGCAGCAGAGTCATTCTGGGAGAGAGGACAATTGGCGCAAGCCGAGGGAACCGCACGGCGTGCCCTGGCCGGGCAGAAACAGCTTCTTGGGGATGGCCATCGCGAAACTTTGACAACAGCCACTACACTGGCAGGGATCCTAAAGCAGCAGGACCGCGACGATGAAGCTGCAACACTGTACGAAAACATCCTGCAAACGGCTGACGAGGTCCTCGGCGGCGAGGACCTTGTTACCTTGCGGGTCCTCAATGATTTCGGTTTACTTTTACAGCAACAAAGAAAATATGACGCCGCGCGTCGAATGCATGAACAAGCCGTGAGGGCGTATATTGCGCACTATGGCGAAGAGCACAGTTCCAGCATTACCAGCATGACGAATCTGGCACGAGTGATGAAGGCTCAACGTGACTACAAGGAGGCAGAAGACCTATTTCGACATGGACTGGCTCTTCGCGAAAACCTCTTGGGAGTCACGCATCCTGAAACCATGGATAGTGTACGTTTCTTGGGCGAACTCCTGCTGGAGACGGACAGAGGAGAGCAGGCGGAGTCGCTGGTCAGAGAGACCGCCGGTCGACAGCTGGCACTGATCGGAGAAAATAATACAGACTTGCTACAGTGTATGAGCAGTTTTGCGATCCTGATGCAGGAGCATGGTCGCACGGATGCTGCCGTCGATATCGCCAAGCAAGCACTCGAGACTAGAAGACACTGGAAGGACAAGCACGCCCTAGATACTGTAGATCCCAACACGCTCACGTCACTGAATAACCTGGCAAACGTGCTACAGAGCTGCGGTCACCACTCCTCCGCCGAGGAAATCCACCGAGAGGTCCTCGAAGGGTCACTTTTGGTCCTGGGGCCCGATCATCCCAATACACTGTCAACGTGCAGTAATTTGGCCGGGGTACTAGAGAAACGCGGCGCGTTCGCCGAGGCAGAAGCCCTAAACCGACAGGCGTATCAGGGACGAGCCAGAATACTTGGCCCTGAGCATTCCAGGACAATAGCTAGCATGGCGGACCTGGTGGATGTGCTGGCATGGCAGGAAAAGTGCGTCGAGGCGACAGAACTAAACATTTCTCTGGTCGATGTGAAGCGGAAAGTGTTGGGTGCCGATGACCCCTCGACGCTGTGGAGTATGTTTACCCTTGGAATGCTCTATGAGCGCCAGGGGAATTTGCGTACTGCGCGGAATATGTTCGACACTGCATTGGCGGCAGCAAAGACTGCCTGTCCACCAGATCACCCTGTCCGCAGGTCGTGCGAAGCCGCTTGCTACAGACTCAAAGACGTTTGAAGACACTCGGGATTAGCTCCCTGGAGGCATTGCATACAGCTCTTGTCTTGATACCTCTGATCAGCATGTTAACATTCCAGCAATTGCTCCTTATATACAGAAGCACAATCCCAGTGATCTCGTCCTAAAGCTCCCTTCACCACGCCACACTATCGGTCGCCCCGTGCTTCCTGCAGTAGTAATGCCACTCATCTCCCCCCATGTGCTAGCTCTCCGTTTTGCAATAGTGAAGGACGGGTTGTGCAATCCGGGCACCGATCCCACCGTTGCCATCCGTGTTGCGATTTTTATAAGAATGGCATGCGTTTATAGTCGCGTCTTTGGCTCCTTTGTCGTAAATAACCTGTCCATCATCAGTTAATCTGTTCTAGCATGGGCCTGGGTGCGACGTACCACTTCGTTGCAGCCGTCCTTATCGGCTTTCATGTTCACACAGATAACTGTGTTGTGCAAGTCCGCGAACACACTGCTAGGCTGGCAGTAATGGCCTCGATCATCATGCACAGAAGTCGACTGACCTAGCGGCCAAGGTAGCAACAAAGAGAGAAATAGAGGCCTTCATGTTTATGACGGGATATGGGACAAGGTAAGCTCGTAAAGACGTTGTGTAAGACCGAGGGTGAGTGTTGACTCTGAGGACTTCTGTTCCTTAAGAACCTCGGCAGGTACTTAAGGTAGGGCGGAGTGAACCAGGGGGATCAACCCGGTGCTCGATTATCGGTAAAGTCGTCTAGAGTGATGATGCCATAGCCGTGCGGGTTCATCAGAGTCCGGAGATTGCCCGTGTAGGTTCGGCGAGGACTGAGACATTCGTCTACGTTGTCAACAATGAGATGGAACGGTATGGGAGCACGGAGATCCTTGGTTGATAGTGATGTGACGAGTAGATACTTGCTTGTTCTTCTTCGTCCGAAGAATGCAAACAAGGGACTGCATGATAAGAGCCCAGTATGGGAACTGGTAATATTATATGCTAGCGGCTGACGTTTCTCAGATTTGAGCAAAGTTGATACATATACAAAAGCTGGAAAAGCCGTATTTAATGTGCTTACTAAAACAAACCCATCTCATAGCGAAAACAACAAGAGGCCCAATTTTGCGTTCTGCTTTAATGATACGCAGACTTCGATATCGGAAGCAGTCCAGGTTGCTTGAATGAAGTCGATCACTTCCGTAGCTGGGAGCGCTGACAGGTGATTGCTAATGTTCGGACCGGAAAACAACCCAAGCGGCTGCCTGGGGACTAGGAGACTAACTGGTAAAGAAGGTTGATGGTGAGCACCGATGCCACGTACCACAACTTCTCTGTGTATCTTGCGGCCGAGAGGGACAAACAGGATACAGACATCCTCGATCTCAGTAAGCTGCTGTCGCATACCACCTTTCATTACTCCCGACTCGATGTCAGCGGCCAGGACATAACTAGGAGGCATGTGACTCTGACCGGACTCGGTCAAACTGAAGAGCATAGGGACCTGCCTTCGTCATGAGATTGTCCGCTTTATGTATCTACTCCAGAGAGCACGGAGGATTGAAGTCCTGCTCCCGATTGTAAGTGGTTTGAAAGTATGGATACGCTCTGGTAGTTGGCCCCGCAGTGACACTTCCCCCGAGTAAGGAACCTGCATCAACATCTGGCATGAAGATGTCAAACAATAGCGGTCGGACCCTGGGTCTATCGCCTTCGTAGGGCCTTGATGGCCTTGGTCATTGAACACACTTTTATGGTAATATTCGTCTTTGTTCGCCTCGGACACGTCATCCAACGAATAGCTTTCAGATCCCTGTCCCTCAGTATACCACGCTTATGTCCGTTCACAAAGACTGGCGAATCGGCTGCTTTGACCAGCTCAGAGTCCGCCGGGACTTTTCCGCATTCTGGCCTGATGATGCGTGCCGTCGGTCTTTTTGCTCGATCTTTATTATTCCAGCTCGTGCTATCCACGAGCTTAGCAATCGCCTGTTGGGAAACATAATCTGCTTCCTTGCTTTATGTCTACCGGAATTTGACCATATAAGAGGCGACTTTACGGCTTTCTTCAATGGCATAATATCAGTGGGGATCTTTCGGGACTCCACCCCCGGAATTCTCCCCCGCACAATCCTGGATCGGTGCATCCATGGTTTTCTGGTCGGAACGGGAACAAAAAGGCAGAGAGAACCCAGCGGGAAATCCGTTTCTAATAGTCATTTAACCATCACGTCTGTGGCACAGAGAGGGCCATTTGCAGCACCATGAGATTCCGGGGGAGGTGGAGAGAAACCTTACGAGGCCATTGTTGAGGCCTCCTCTTCTCCTTGCTTCCGGCGGGGATTCGATTGACATCCCATCGGCTTTATAACGCCCCGTTTCCCCAGATCGTCAAGCACACTAGAGCTCTTATCTCCACTCACTGGAATTGTTAAACTTATCGGTGATCATCCCACCCAGATACCGTCATCATGGGCAACGAGACGGTTGTCCCGTCCGAGAACGAGCTGAAAAACTTCAGCCCGGGCAACCCCGATGTGGTCGAGCTCATCCGCCATGCGCAGGAGAGTGATGCTGCTGATCGCTTACTTACTGTGAGACAAGCTCTATCAAAGTACAAAAAGGCCGTCTTCTGGGCCATGTTCCTTTCTACCAGTTTGATTATGGAGGGGTATGACCTGGTCATTGTCAGTACCTCCTTTCTCCCCTCATTAGGAAGAGTGGAAGCTAACGCGAGGATTGACAGATCACCTCTTTCTACGGCCAATCCCAGTTCATCGAACGATTCGGCGAGTTCTCAGATAAGGCAGGAAAAAAGGTTATCACAGCAGCATGGCAGTCGGGGTTGTCGAACTCGTCCATGGTAGGACAGCTGACCGGGTTGCTCCTCAACGCTTACGCCCAGGACCGGTTTGGCTGTCGACCAACAATGATGTTTTTCATGGCCTGGATGGCGCTTATGATTTTCATCCCGGTTTTTGCGCCTTCGCTGCCGATCCTGGCCTGGGGTGAGGCGATGTGCGGCGTCTCGTGGGGAGTTTTTCAGGTTCGTCTCCCTCCGCTGTTGCATGTATAATATTGACTCGGTTAATAGACCCTCTCGACTACGTATGCTTCCGAAGTTGTCCCCACAGTCCTACGGCCGTACGTCACAGCCTATGCCTGCATGTGCTGGGGTGCTGGTATCCTGCTGTCGTCCGGTGTAGTCCGTGCTGTCGCTGGCATCGAAGGAGACCTAGGCTGGCGGCTACCGTTTGTTCTGCAGTGGGTGTGGCCTATTCCCCTGTTTATAGGAGCGTACCTGGCTCCTGAATCGCCTTGGAATGCCGTCCGACGGGGCAAGGTCGACCAGGCGAGAAAGAGCCTGAAACGCCTGCGACAGGACACGCCGGAAAAAGACCGAGAGATCGAGGCGACGCTGGCGTACATCCAGCATACCACGAAACTGGAGCAAGCGGAGACGGAGAATGCAAGCTTTCTGGAATGCTTCAAGGGGACCAACCGGCGGCGAACGGAAATTGTAAGTTGCTCATTACGACGAAAATGGCGGTGGTGCTAACCCATCTACTAGAATTGTGTCGTCTGGGCGGCTCAAACCCTCAGCGGCAATGCCATCCTCGGTTACTCGGTCGTCTTTCTCGAAGCCGCTGGGTTTACCGAACTGCAAGCCTTCGATGTCAACATCTCCCTTTCCGCATGCTATATCATCGGCGGCGTCATCTGCTGGCTTCTCTTCCCGCACTTCGGCCGCGCAACCATTTACATGAGCGGCTTGTCGTTCATGTTTGTCTGTATGGTGATCATTGGTGGTCTTGGCTTCGCAGAAGGCAGCAAAGGCGCACAGCTGGCCATCGGCATCCTCCTGGTCATTTGCACTCTTATCAACATGGTTACCGTCGGACCCGTCTGCTACCCCATCGTTGCCGAAACACCTTCGGGGCGATTGAGATATAAGACAATTGTGATCGGGAGATTCGTGTACAACCTGACGGGTATTTTCAGTAATTCGCTTACGCCGCGCATGATTGCTGCCTCTGGTAAGCTGCACCACTCATTATTGTATGGAAATCACTGACCATGGACATTGTAGCATGGAACTGGGGAGCAAAAACAGGCCTCTTCTACGCTGGCACCAACCTTCTCTGCAACATCTGGTGCTGGTTCCGCCTTCCTGAGACCAAGGACCGCACCTTTGGAGAAATAGACTTGCTCTTCCACCACCGTGTCCATGCAAGAAAGTTCAAGTATACTAAGGTGGACCGTAAGTTGCTCCTCCCCTCCTCAGTGTCTCCTATTCTAATGTAATGGACAGAGTTTGCCCATCAGCGGGAGTACATATCAAAGGAGGAGGAGGTAAATATGGGAACGGCGGAGCATATTGCTTAAACAGCTATTCTTTGGGCTGCCATGTTGTGGTAGAGCGCGTCTCTGGTAGGTGGAGCTCTTCGATAATGTTAGGAAGTTGTGCGATAGTATCTTTGGTTCTTTGCAAGTTTCCGTGTGTCAGCTCGTCGCAGAAATATATATTCCTTCGTAGGCAATAAGACAACATCTTTACATTCTGAGGCAGGCTTTCAGACTATATCTGCCTTCTGTTGTGCATCCCGACGCAGGATAGTTGCAGATTTCGAAACCACCTGGCTAGGCATTCTGTAGGTCGCCCGCTTGCGCCGAGATGTACCGTGGTACAGGTCATAGTTATATCTGAGTTACAGGTCGGCAATGTCTCAACTTTACTATATATGTGATTAGGGTGGTCGGCGCGACTAGCGACTAGGCTAGGAACAGTCAAAACAAGCAAAATTTGTTTAGGGCGGTTAAGGGGTTGTTTTCTAGTAAGCTTATACCAGAGTGAAGGAGTGTCAAGCCCTAGAATTTAGGGATTCCATAGCAGACATTTGAGACGTTGCTCAACTGTACGCCATTAAGAATGCGAAACAACCTGCTTATGTGTCTGCTGAATGCTGGCCAAGCCGGTGGTACAATGGCACAGCTTTTCATACCAAGCATCTACAGGGGCAGGGATTGTTCATCTCTCTTGTATGCATGGCGCCCAATAAAGTATCACACCTATGCGGCTTGACAGACCCCTGTTTGCCATGTGCAACGTCTTGGGAATTGCACAACGCAATCCGAGAAGCTTTCAGACTGAGAAATTCCGACTAGATCTTGGAAACTGATACTTGCGGTCATAACAAGTCATGATGGTCATAATATTCGCAGCCGCGTCATTGCTTTATATCTCATATATACTCTTATCAGCCATCAAAACCATCTACTTCCATTCATTAAGCCATATCCCCGGCCCAAAATGGCGGATCGCAATTCCGCTCTTTCACCACCCCTCAGTCATCCGCGGAAGACTAGACCTAGACCTTCGCTCCTGGCATAACAAATACGGCGACGTCGTCCGCTCCGGTCCAGACGAAGTCACCTTCACCACCGCGGAAGCCTGGAAGGATATCTACGGCCATGGCCACCGCCAGCTCCCGAAAGTGCAAATCTCCACCATCAACGGCAAGGACATCTTCAGTGCCTACGACGTGGACCATGCTCGGTTCCGAAAGGCGCTGTCGCACGCGTTCTCGACCAAGGGCCTGCAGGCTCAGGAGTGCCTCGTCACACGGTACATCGATAAACTGATCGAGCGACTGAAGGAGTTCGCAGAGTCGGGGAGGGCGGCGGATATGGGCACGTGGTATAGTCTGGCGACGTTCGACCTTATCGGGGATCTTGCCTTTGGCGAGCCCTTTGGGGGCCTGGATCGTGGGGAGTATCATCACTGGGTGGCGACGATGTTTGGGTTTGTGAAGTCGATTCCGTTCCTGCGGGCGCTGCATCTGTATCCGGTGGTATTGAGGGTGATTCTCGCGTTTCACCCGGGATCGTTAATGGAGATGAGAAGCAAGTAGGTCGAGCATGCGAAGGCAACTGATCATAAAAGGTTGAATAGCTCGGCGGCTGGTCGCGGAGAGCTTATGGATTCGATGCTGCGGCATCAAGGGGACAAGGACGGGTTGAGTCTGGAGGAGCTGAAGGAAAATGCCAATGTCCTCATTCTGGCTGGGAGTGAGACTACGGCTGCGCTGTTGTCAGGCGTTACATACCGGCTTCTTCGAACCCCGGATGCGCTTGATAAGGTGGCGCGCGAGGTGAGAGCAGCGTTTGCATCGGAGAAGGATATCACTTTCAATCAGGTCACGGCAAAGTTGCCATACATGCTGCATGCCTGAACGAAGCCTTTCGGCTGTATCCTCCTGTACCAGGAGGACTCCAGCGATGGACGGAAGTGCCCACTTGGGTCTTGGGCTAAACCGCGTTCCTGCGAATGTGGGTCGTTATTGAGAATATAACGGGCCGAGACTGACTTTCTCAGACCAAGGTCTCTGTCCACCAGTTGTCCGCATACTCGTCACCGAGGAATTTCTACCAAGCCGACCGATTTCTCCCTGAACGATGGCTACCAGAGGCGATTGAGGACCATGCATCGCCGTTCTTTTCGGACAACCGCGCCGTCTTCCAGCCATTCTCGATCGGGCCACGGAAATGCCTCGGCAGGAACTTGGCTTACACTGAGATGCGGGTGATACTTGCACGGGTCCTTTGGACTTTCGACCTGGAACTGTGTGAGGACAGTCGCGATTGGAAGGATCAGAAGGTATTTGTGATATGGGAGAGGGGCTCATTGATGTGCAAGCTCACCATGCGAGACGACCGTGGGGATCTTCAAAAAGGTTGCTGAGGTGAGCAGAGGTGAGATGAGATTATACTGCAGTGTCTTTCACGCGGTGTTTTTTATAAGTGGGGAATCATAAGTACCACGAGTCTGTATAATCATTGTATCTATCGAATTGGTATCGGATATGAAGTACCACCTCCAAGTCGTCCAGGAATCGACCTCGAAGGACACCGGAAACCACTTGCGGATCGAAGAGATTTGGAGTCATGTCAGAGAGGCATCGCAGCGGCAAAGGTGTCAAACAAAAAGTGTCAAGTAGTCTAAAGATAACAGATTTAGTCGGATGTACAGTTGTCTCTGAAAGAAATGGAGCCCAAGGGGTCTACAATAATAGCTCTGACAGGGTCACCCAGCAATGAGACATTGATGCATGTGGTAAGCAATGCCTTAAACCTAACAAAACCACCTTCAGCTCGAGATTAAACGGATGGAATTCTCACCGGAGGTCAAATTCGCTGTGTCAAATTAGCTGTGGTTTATATGATGTTCACGGTCTTCCAATCATTCTTTCCCTCGGACGATGTGGAGATGAGGAGAGTCAGGAGAGGTTTGTGAAATGTCAATGCGCCATGCCAGTCTAATGAGACGGGATATGACTATCAGCTAACCCAACGAACGTGGCAGACCGGCGATCGACTCCGAAAAATGGAATCGATTGACAGGATGATGGAGGGATGGGGCGACCGGTCCATCATTGCCGATCAAGCGGTCTCCTTCCAACGCCTTCAATGTTAATAGAATCGAGACCAGACTGGTGCCAACAAATGCAACAAGCATTTGACGGTTAGTCGCTTTTCCTGTGAATCGCCTCGTATTGCTTACAGCTGTCTTCCTTGTCGGCCTGTCTGCAGATATGCTGCTCTAGGATGCTGGGGGCCAAATAATCTGTTATTGGAGGTTTACTGCCTCACTGAGCAGTAGACAATGTTTTGGAATCGTCGCACAGACCTACCAACAGAACTATTATTACATAATGTATGCTATTGGTCCATGTCTTCATGTCTGTCCTGGAGTCAAGACCTTTAGGGCCGCCAAACAGGGATTGAACCTTGCCAGAACGGAGGCCTGTGGCTGCCTGACAGGAAATCAGGGACCAAGAAGCGAGACGAGCAAGCAGGAATCCATCCCGAATGGCAGAAAGTATGGATACCCCCCGATTACCCTGCGTTGGACTAGTCACCAGAGCCGAAACGTAAATATACTGCTGGTCCAATAGTCGCCTAAATCAGAATCTGCCTGATTGTATTTGACCTATCCACCCAGAATCGCCACAGAAGCTGTCAGAGTCAGCTGTTCTGATAGCCTAAAAACAGCTCCACTCAGCAAACTACCGGTCACCAGTAGCTCTTCTGGCCCGGGGAAGAAATGCCTGCGCTCTCTAGACTAGTCTGCGCCGTGTCTGTCACGGGTTCCCGGTTGTCCTCCTCATCGGGCCAGACTCTCGAGCAATATGCGACCTGGACTCTAACCGAGATCCATCCGATCATGCACCCAGGTAACTATCGCTGGGCCACATGGTTAAAAGTTCACATGCTCAACGAGAGGCGACCAGCAATGTTCGCTTAATCTACCGTATCGCCACTGTGTGGAGAGGTAAGGTCTACAGGACAATAGGCCAGAGGCCCAATGTCGCGGTGTACGTGCACGACTTGCCTGTGCCGGCGTAACGGCCCGTGGCGAGCAAGAATCATTACAAAGTCTCATTCCTACTGTGAACTATGACTGTTGAGTCACGCTTGGAAATCCAACAGTGGCGTAAACCCTTCTGATTTATCGCTGAGGTTCGTGTTGGGGAGGAGCTAGGACCCTGGTAATATCACTACTGAATCTCATTTGACCAGTGTAGTTAACCTTTGGGTGGCTCGTGGCAAGTACCGATGAGGAGATATCAGCACAGGGTACGGAAACATGTACTGTTTCAAATTGAAAATTGGCCTCCTTCTGACCGGAAGAATCCCACGCATGATTGGATAATACCGTATTAGCCAGTTCGTGAATATATTCCGAATTCGACACTGAAATGGCATGACTGGCAGAGTCATGATACGTCGCACCAGGCTGGAGCATCCCGACATCAATAGACCTGAATAGTACAGGCTGTTGAATATAATTCCACTGGAGACAGGCTAAGGTGGCTGCAAGGGCTTCACTAATTAAGCCTCGGCTGAAGACGGGCTGAGCTGACAGGGTAAAGGCGAATGGCACAAGGACAGAAAAGATTTCAATTGCTCCAACAAAAGAATGCGGGGATCAAACTCAACCCGGGGAACTAACCAAAGACGTGCCTCGCTGCTCGAGTTTATCCTGAAGATCCGCTCTTTTATCCGGGGAGGGACACGGGGCTGGTGGAACTAACTTCCCAAGCAACGAAAAGGCCAAGTCTCCGGACACGGAGAAATTCAGTCTGGCCTCCGTTTCTTCAGATATCAGAAGATTGTCGGATCAGCAGAGAACATACCAAAATAACTTGATGTCAGGAACAAAATCATCACATACACATCTTTCGATCTCAGTAACTTCTTCAAACTACAGACAGACTGACAAGATGGACAAAAAGAGTGCGGCCCGTCCAGCCGAAACACCATCGACGCAAGCGAGACGCCAAGCGCTCTGGCCGTGATATTAGCTTGTCCAGACACTCCTTGGCTTGCTGCATCAATCCAATCACCTCATGGGCACTGCTGGCCTAGTCCCTTCTGATCCCAGCCGGCAACACCCCTTTTATCCAGCTCGTTCTCACTGTCCCCCAGACAGGGTAGTCTCCGGCTCAATTCCATCACACCAATCATTCATGTCAGCTGGTGGCGTCCATATTTTTCCCTTCAGCCCTTTCGTTATGCGTTGCTTCGTCCCAAGCTTTGACCAAGTCGGGACAAGGGCTGCGTGCTCCATCCTCGTGTTTCTCCCCAGATCGAGTGCTATAATATGTAGCTACTACCCCGCCATTTTCTCGCTCTTGATCAGTTCGTTTGTGTTCGTCCCAGAGGTGCATTTGCTTGCAACACAGTCACAATGGTTCAGATCGCCAACATCGGCGCCAGGGGCGCACAGGAAAAGGTGCAGATTGCCCAGGCTGAGGCTCCCCAGTTCGAGAAAGTCGACTGGAAAAGAGAGCCTCACCTGCGCAAGCTGTACATGCTGTCGGCGGCGCTGATGGTTGCTTCGGCCACCACCGGTTACGATGGGTATGTACCTTACTCTGCTGGGGAGAAAGACCTGCAGAACTAATGCGATCGTGTAGTATGCTTGTCAATACTTCGCAGATGATGGACAACTGGACCCTCTTCTTCTCCCCCAAGGTGAAGGAGAGCAACTGGTTGGGTCTGCTGGTCAACATGTTCAATATTGGTGCCATCCTCAGTTTCTTCATCACGTATGTTCTCCAGCCCCCTGGTCATGCGCAAGGAAATTCTAACACCGACTTCCAGTCCCCACATTGCCGATCACTTCGGCCGTAGAATCGCCATCATCATTGGGTGTTGTTTCATGGTCATCGGAGGTGTCATCGGCTGTGCTTCCAACGGCTACAACATGTACATCGCTAGTCGATTCATCCTGGGTTTCGGCAACGGCCTGGCCCAGATGTGCTCTCCCCTTCTGCTTGTTGAGATCGTTCATCCTCAGCACCGTGGCCCCGTTACTACCATCTATAACTGTCTCTGGAACGCCGGTGCGCTGCTCGTCTCCGTCATTGGTTGGGGTACCTCATACGTCGCGAGCGAGTGGTCCTGGCGGTCTATCACGCTGCTGCAGATTGTTCCCTCGGTCATCCAGCTTATTTTTATCTACTGTAAGTCATCCTCTGGTACCCGCTTTATTCATAAAGTATGGCTAATCGGAGCGGTCTCAAAGGGATCCCCGAATCTCCTCGTTACCTCATCAACAAGGAGCGCCACGAAGAGGCCCTCGCTGTTCTCACCAAATACCACGGTGGTGGCGACGTGCTCAACACCGTTGTGCAGTTCGAATACCGTGAGATCAAGGAGACCATCCGTTTGGAGAAGGAGGCGGGTTCGAAGAGCAGCTACATTGACTTCTTGCGCACCAAGGGTAACCTGTGGCGTCTGGCCATCATCATCTCTCTGGGTGTCATCTCGCAGTACTCGGGTAATGCTCTGTTCTCCAACTACATGAACCAGATCTACGAGGGGGCCGGCATCACCAGCCAGAACCAGAAGTTGGCCCTGAGCACCGGCAAGACCATCCTTGACATCATTGTCACGGTCGCCGCCGCCCTTCAGGTTGACAACTTCGGTCGTCGTCCTCTGTTCCTGACCTCGATCTCCGGTTTGTCTCTCCCTTGAAACTCGTCCTTTCCATCATCAAAACTAACCCCGTCGCAGGCATGGTCGGCTCATTCGTGTGCTGGACCATCACCGGTGCCGTCTACGAAAATTCCGGCGAGACCAACACCGGCTCTGGCTACGCGCAGGTCGTCTTCATCTGGCTCTTCGGAGTCTTCTACGACATTGGTTTCTCCGGTCTGCTGGTCGCCTACGCCCTCGAGATCCTCCCCTTCCAGCTCCGTGCCAAGGGTATGATGATTATGAACCTCACCGTCCAGGCCATTCTTGCGCTTGGTAACCAGACCAACATGCTCGCCTGGAACAACCTCCCCAACCACTGGAACTTTATGCTTTTCTACACCCTCTGGAACTTCTGCGAGCTGGTCTTTGTCTACTTCTTCTATGTCGAGACCAAGGGTAACACCCTTGAGGAGGTGGCGCGCATCTTCGACGGCGACGACGCCATTGCGCATATTGACCTGCAGCAGGTCGAGAAGGAGGTCGAGGCCGAGGCCACGTACCACGAGACCGTTACTGGCAAGTCGGTCGCTTGATCTCTGTCTTTGACAAGTTATGTCTAATGCAGTGGATGTGGTGTTGGGTATGTTTCTAGTTATATTTTAATACCGAAGTCTGTCTTCAAGTATCAGTCCGTCTCTTACTTCCTGTATTCTTACTGTAGTCGACGTAGTCTTGCCACTCATAGGTATTTGTCAGTTATCTGCACTCGTGATTGAACGTCATAAATACTGACTTCTTCGGTTATCCTAGTCTATACCCTCCCACATAGCGATTTATCAGGATATTGTGATCCTTCGTAAAGGCAGACAACACCACATCCAGCAGATTAAGCTCCACCAACACTGAACTTCTCCATCTGTATCGAGGCTCATTATCCACACAATAACATTATGCGTTCTGTGTGAGGAATGTTCACCCAGCCGACGGACTTGTCATTCTTTAGTAACATAGCAGATCCATCCCTTACATGAAACTGAGTCTTTCGGGTCATTAGACCACCTCGTGCCTGCCGATGGGTGGAATATTCATGTCTTATGTTACTAGTACCTGCATCTTAAAGCAAATGCAGAAACATTCACCAAGGAACGCCTGTGTTTAAATAGATGCGTTCCGAGCCGATCAAGCCCAGAAAGGACCCGAGAACGGCCGTGCATGCTTCATCCACGAGACAATGAATATTTCTTTGGCTCTGCGTGAGCTCGTCTGTTGCTGGGAGCTTTCAAAGAACACTGGTTCGGAAGTTGGTGGCATGATTGCTCTGAATCAGGGCCTTGTTCCCAAACACTCTATCAGCAGGCAGATCCAGTTTTCCTTGCAACCCGGCACAGCTGCACCATATTGAACCTACTGTGATCCTAATTGTCCAATAGCAGGTGGTGGACTACTAAATGTTCAAAGTCATCAAATGGCCAAACCCAATCTGTTAAACTATTGAACCTCCCACTGCAGGGAGAACGAACCCAGTGACGATCGCACGAAGGTATTGTCATTCGCCGTGGATCTGTGTAACGTTGTGATATCCCTTACAGACAACTACTCGTGTTAGCGAATCATACAGCGAGGAGATTGCAGATTTGATGAGACAACTCACATTCATAACGGCAATCTCCATGCATGTTTTCAGCTCGCCACATCTCAAAATTCCAGCGGCTGCTCCCATTCCAACCATATAAACAACATCTTTCTCCCTCATCAACCACGTATCTCTACCACTCACTTCCTTCTCTCTCCCAAAATACCCTTTTCGAATCGATCATTGAGTCCAATCTGTCGCCATGAAGCTCGCCGCGGTCCTCCTTGCCATCCCCTTGGCAGCCAGCGCCTGGAAAGTCACCACCGGATACTGGGCCGGCTCGGAACCCGATTACTGCACTTCTGCCAACCTAGCCAAAGGCGAGGAAGTGACCGTCAGCGACCTGCCAAAGAACCAGAAGGTTATGTTCTTCTCGGACGATGAATGCGAGAAGTTTGAATTCTCGATCGCAGAGGCTGGCTCCTCCGAGCTGGAGTCGGATATCAAGAGCTTCCAGGTGATGGAGTTTGAGCCTGAGACAAAGCGAGAAGATTTGAAGTAGGAGTCGCCTGGTATGTCATTGGATCAATTGTATTCCTTGATTTGTGCTGACGAAAATAGAGCAATTTTCGCGTAACTGTGGAGGTGCTGGAACGGGACCTGTGGAGGAGTGTGGATGCAGTGTCAAATCAGCATTGATATAAATTTTTATAAGCTCTGTCAATACTGGTCAGAGCCGGCAATGCCTGGTATAGCTTTGCTGCATCGTTGTCTAGCACATGGGTGTTGATGGCCATTGATGATAATCTATACCGTCTGTGATGTAGCCGGGGAAATATAATGACTTGCTGCACAAACCCATCATGTTCTGGATGTCTTGCTCTGACGATTTTTTAATCATTGCCCACGAGGTAATTTGGCACAAGCCGAGAAGCCGGCTACCAATATTTCCTCTAATCATGGCTCGCAAAATGATGAAATGGACTCCTCTACTGGCAACCAAGACTCCCACAACGAATGGAGACCATCTCAACACCAGCAGAGCTCTTCAAGGAAATATAACGGATCCACATAGATCTTCCGTAGTGTCGTGTGGCGCAGATTGACCCCATCTTCGTGACGAATCGCGGGGTAAATCCGGAGAATAACATATATCAAAAGAGCTACTCTCCGGCGGGGTCGGATCACCCCAGCCACACTATGAACAGATCAAATTCCTAGATGTAGTCTATTGACTCTCCAGACAGCTTATAAATAGTACATCAATGTACGCTATGAGGGCTATACACTGCAGATCTCCGCGATAACGCAACGCAACTATGGCGAGTATCTTCTCCAAGCTCGTCACGGCCCTTGTAGGGCTGCTAGCTCTGATTCCCGCTACTTCTGCGTTCACCAACCCCATACGCAACCCCGGAGGAAGTGATCCCTTTATGGTGTATACTGGCGGGTACTACTACCTGATGACCACGACATGGACCGACGTGGAGATGGCACGCGCAACCACCATCGAGGGTCTCAAGACCGCCGCAAAGAAAGTGGTCTATTCCACCTCGACTGCCTCACGATGCTGCAACGTCTGGGCTCCCGAGGTCCACTACCTCGGCGGCAAGTGGTACATCTACTACACGGCAGGCCAGACAACCGATCTCGACGGCCAACGACTCCACGTTCTTACCGGTAAGACACCATAACCGTTTCGCGTCCAAAGCTAACTGTGCAGGCGGCTCCACTCCCTGGGACACATTCACCTACACCGGCCAACTAACAACCGAATGGTCCATCGACGCCTCCGTCCTCCGCACTAACGCATACGGCAACTTCCTCATGTTCTCCTGCTTCCACGGCGTGACTTACCAGTCCATTTGCCTGCAGCAGCTGGGCGCGGACTATGTCTCCCTCACCGGCGACATACACGTCATCTCGCAGCCTACCATGGATTTCGAGAAGCACGGCACACCCGTCAACGAGGGCCCCGTGGCCCTGTATTTCAACGGGGTCACATACATCGTCTACTCGGCGTCTTATTGCTGGACTCCATACTACTGTCTCGGTCAGTTAACCTGGGACGGAAAAACTAACCCCACGTCGGCGAGTGCCTGGACAAAGCGTAATGGGTGTGTGCTGTCCTCGGCGAACGGAAACTATGGCACGGGCCACAACTCGTTCTTCCAGAGCCCGGATACCTCGCAGACGTGGATCGCGTACCATGCGACGAATAATAGTGCCGGGGCTTGTGATAATTCTCGGTACACGATGGTTCAGCAGCTTGGGACGCATAGCGACGGGAGCCCGAATTTTGGGACGTCGCTGCCTTTCAGTCATGTGTTCAGTGAGCCCAGTGGGAAATAGGCGATTGGAATGGAGGACTACGGGATAACGGAGTTGCAGCTTATAAATGGCTGCCTCTGTAAGACTAGAGGATGATTTCGAACTATGGACATGGGGGCATGATGTATGATCCGGAGAGTACTCCGTCGGAGAGCACAATATGTTGGAATTTTGTACAGCACCTTTCGGATCATCCTTATACGAGAAGTGCTAGATAGGGGCACCCCGCCGACCGTTGTACTTGTCGAAGTTTGCAACCGAACCTCCCATATTTTCAATCCACTTCTTGCAATTAGAGCAAGGGTGCCAGGTGTTTGTCCATATAGGACCGGAGAGATGGCCATCATAGATGTCACTTTCGTACAAACCTTGCGCATACAATGCCAAGCCGTGTATGGAGCTCTTGTCGGCCGCGTACCTAAACTACGTTAGTAAGACCTTTAGTGAAGAGGATAGACTATGCAAACCTGAGCATAAGACGGAGGGGGTAGGTCTCGGTACAGCGTCCAAAGGGTATTCCCTTGAGTTTCCCACGCCTGCGAATGGATGGTGACTAGGCTTGCGACCAGCCGCTCAGCCTAAAGCTCATCACTGAGAACCTTGCCCGGTTGAGCACTGCTAGCCACGACCCAGTTCTGGTCTTGTCCGCGCTGTATCCAGACATACTAGCCCCCAGACAGTACCTGCCGTCCCCTGCAGTACTCCAAGTACATTGAACTACTACGGGGAGGCGCAGTGAAGAAAGTCGCTGGCACCATTTGCCGAACATTGCTGTGAGTGGCAGATAGAGATTGCGCTTTGTAGCGCCCGCTGGCGCTGGTCCGAGAAGGCCCAGCAACAGCCCCAGCATGTCTGCCAGATTCCAAAATTGACGTTCTTGAACTCGGTGTTAATTGAAACCTGGCTATGTACTGGCTTGGCCAGTTTGGATGCAAAGACCTCTGCGCATGTTGTGGAGGCCGCAACGACACATCACGGTAGTGACTGCCGTCAAGGGCACTTTTTACTAGTTAGTTTATTGTACAGTTACATGCTATACTCTAATAATAGCGCACCATAGTCGTGCTATTGCGGCACACAGAGCCTGAATGTCCGGGATATCTGCTGGGGATGCGCCGAACGTGGTGGGATGCGCCTGAACATTGTCTAGAAAGCGGTTTATCTATTTCATTGTTAGCAAGATTGCAAGCCTTGCAGAGGGTACGGTAGATTTTGTGTACTTCTTCCCCAGAAAACTCGTATCCAATCCCCAAATTCAGACGTCTGCCGAAGGCCTTCAGCGTCTGCTCCCTCGGCTGAGCCATAATCGTAAAGAACGTATGGGGTATCTGGAGGTCCAGGAGCGGCAACAAACAATGTGTAAAATCAACCAGGATTGTTCGAGTCGGAGGAAGTGGTGTTTATACGGGCGTAGACTGGGAGGTGTAAATAGCGATAAGCAGAAAAGGAAGATAGTGACTGTCGTGCTGAGACCATCGTCTGGGTGATCATCCAGGTCCTGGTCACTGGTAAAAGTGATGCTACATGGTGAATATATTTCAACAATTAAGAAGATGTGTTTCACTGCTCCTTAGCATCACCTAATAGTATACTAAATTCAAGGAAGAATATTTCCTATGACATGACCTAGGCCTATAGGCCAAAGCATTGCAGGTGTTTTATACATCAAACATTGCAAAATGCTTAGAAATGACGAGGAAACTACTCACTAGAACAACTATACAAAATAAGAATGAATACAAAAACATATTAAAGACTTTAAGCAGAAATAGCGTTTGGAATCTCATGAGCTTTAGTTACTGTGTATATACAGTCAAGCTTTCAGCTGCTTTCTATACAGACATGCATTATCTAGTGTTTATCATATAATATCCAGTCTCACTTTAGCATGGTTATCCACAATTCAAATATTAATAGAGCACATATCCTTCTATAAACACAACAGATCATGGATGACATACTGTATACATCATGCTATATTAGGGCTTTAATTTTTTCTTAGTGAATGATAGAGGCGTCATGTGACTGAAGTGCTTACATTAGCACTATATCACTCGATTCACTACCACCCTTCACCTATCTGTATTTCATCATTCTTAATCGTTTTCCTCTTTGTTTCAACCCATCACAAGGCCATATTTCTGCTTCCTCTCCACCTCTTATTACTAGAAACTGTCGTACTGTTACCTCACAACCATGAGCAGCTCTCCAACTGTAAGTTATGAGTTAGTTTTAATCTATATGATCTTGGCTAATGGGATCTAGGTCCCTGCAGGGTGGACTACCGACCCTCGCTTCACGTCATATCTAGTCAGAGGAGAATGGGCCAAGGTCGCAAAGCGTTGTGGCCTTGAAAATCCAGTGCCGGTCATGTGCACCACCCCGGATTCAGGGGAGCACTACGGTTTGATATCGGCCGGTGGGCGGTACTACTTCACGAACAATATGTCCTGGGAAATTCTCGAGATCCTCAAACCGACGACGCTGGATGGGATTTTCAAGAAGATATCTGAGGAGAACGAGAGATCCATCGAGATGAAGGTTCTGGAGGAAGTGGAGCCGGAGGAGGATCCGGAGGAGGAGGAAAAAGCGAAGGCAAGAATTGCGTTGATGGAACAGATGAAGGCGGAACCGGGGTACCTGGTCTGGCAGGAGATGGATTCGGACTAGGTAGAGGTGCTGAAGAACCAGTTGGTCCTTGCTATTCAGGTTTATGAATTATGATCCAGATTGAGGTTACTAAAAGTCTAGGCTGACTCCCCATGCGACCTCCGATATTATAACCATTACCCTTAAATGAATCCTCATGCTTTACTCTCATCCAGAAACTGGGGAGTGGGCTATAGGGTTCACTGGGAGGATCCTCCTTGGTACCGCCATCATGATAGCCACTGTAGTCCTGACCCTGATCATTCTGTGCTTATCAGTGCCATTCGGTTGGCTTTGAATTATAACAGTACGTAGAGTCAGTTGGGATAGTACGGAGAAGACTGATCGATTGGGTGACCACCCAATAGAACTCTCCTATATACTGATTATGTAAAGCTATCAAATATCTAGAAAAGCTATCCATTCGCACGACAGGAAGGTGAGGGTTCTTAGACGTTGAGCCATGGGGCGAGTTACCCATTCATGGTGTTTCATGAAGCGCATTCAGGTCATAATGGTCAAATTCCTAGTCTGCTGATCTGTTGCACAACTTTAGGCACAGTGAATATATCAGCAGATGATCGCGTAGTTTCAATTAATCGCAGTACATAGCATTCATGATGGGACATTGAGAGCGCATTATTTATAGCTTTCCTTTATGCAAGGCTGGAAGGTCCAATTTGAGTACCCTTGCAGCGTTTCCACCTAGGAAGTCTGCTCTGACATCATCACGAAGCTTGATGTCTTTTCTAACCGACTCAAGGCACTTGGCCCAGCTCAGCTGAGGGAAGTTGGTTCCAAACATGACCTTCTTTCGTCCAATAGTATTTGCGAACTGAATCAGTTCCTGAGCAGTCTAGTGTCAGCGCTATTGGCGTGAAGTCTCCACAGACGAGGTGCATTTACCGGTGGGTAGTATTTGGGTAAATAAGCTGAAGTGTCGATGTAGACATTCGGATGTTTCCAAGCTACCCCGATCATTTCCTGTGTCCAGGGATACCCGAGATGTCCACAGATTATAGATAAGGAGGGAAATTTGAGCGCAACCTCATCAATGTACTGGGAATTGTCAGCAGTGCTGTTTAAGAGACAGAGAAGATGGGATGTTACAGGAACTGGCCGGCCGACTTCGCTAGGGCAGAGGGGCCCGGTATGTCCGACCTGGGTAAGCTAAGATTCCGGGAAACGTATTAATCTCCATTCCCTCTTTCGGCGCTCTAAGTACTCACAAACGGGATATCGAGTTCTATGCACTTGACATAGAGCGGCCAGCTAATGGATGATGCTTTTCAGTCAATGGAGACATCCGTGGGCGTGGGTAGAAACATACTAATGCCTATCGGTGGGCGGTAGGTTCCAAAGCCATGGTACAACGCGAACGCCTTTGAACCCCTCCAGCGTCACATATTTTACTATCTCTTTCACATAACCTACAGGGTCAAGTAGGTTAACACTGGCAATACCGATGAAACGGTCAGGATAGGCGCGCGTAAACTGCGCTACGTCTTCATTGGAAAAAATTGCTTTCCCTGGTCGATACCACGCACAGAGGCATATCTGTGATACTCCAGCGGCGTCCATAAGAGCGACAAGCTCGTCAGGTGTGCGTCGTTGCGATAGCAAGCTACTATCCGCATGGGACTGTTCAAATAAACGACGCGCCTCAGGCACACCCTCCTGTCTCCATTGTGCAGCGGTTAGCCAACGGTCAGCAAAGAGTTGAGCTCATATTACGTTTCATCTTAATGATTTGTAGATCTACTTACGTCTAGGGGAAAGACAGGGTTGGCCCAAACGTCAATGACTGGCAAGGACATCGTTCGTTTGTCATGGACACTGGTCTGCACGGTGACAATGTTAGAATACTTTGAACACTGAGAGCCAGGGCTTAATAAGGCTTCTCCTCTGAGTCACCGACTATGTGCTCGGTTACGTCTTCCACCGCTTTTATCCCGAGGGCAACAAGGACCTCGGCTTGCTCGTCCGACACGACACCACAAAAACACGTGTAATGAGTGTTAAATACTTCCAATATACGGATATTTATTAATCGATAGCTAGATGATCCCCTTTAAAATTATATTTCGTGCATATGAATCATAACCTGGATAGATTCCGTATACGCTGGAAATCAATCTGATGTCCATCTCGTATATAAGGACTCAAGTCTCCAATTGTCGTCTGTGGCAATGAGTAAGAAGCTATCAGATCCCGCAGAAGGATCTAGGCACAGCGAGAGTTGAAAAAAAGATGAAAATGCGCATCGACCGCAGAATTGATGTCTGTACCCCTGGCATTGGGACTCTAGCAACAGGAGTAGACGAGGGATATGCGGCGGAATACGAATCGAGGAACGCGGCAGTTATGCAAAGAGTAGCAGCGTTTCCAAGAAAACATTGTGCACCTCGCAGCGCAGAGATGTGATGCGCCAGGAAGATACAAGATCTTCAGTAAATACTGAAAGTACATAGAAAAGTGGGAAGCATCTGACGTTATATTCCAGACGCCCTTCTTAGATGCGTTGACCGGTACGAAGGATCCAGTTCTTGATTCATTTCGTCCACACCAGTATTCCGGCCTGGATGAATACCCCAAGTCCTCCACCTATCACTACCACAATACCAAACGTAGAGTGGCGGGGACAGTGACTCTATGAGACTTGTTCAGCCGGTCATTCTGCCTGCACTGCTTAGGGTTGCGGTGGGGTTGATTGCGTGCCCGGCTGGCTTTGTGGAGGGCAAGGTAATGATCGTGTTGCATGAGAATTTGTAAACCCAGTGGGAGGCCCTTGCGATCACAACTGAGTCTCTGGAGCACGAGCAGGGGTTCAGCTCGGAGGAGAGCTTATGCGGCAATGGTCGAGTATGACACATGTATTGGACGAGGATCTGGAAATTCTGTTTTATGACTCATCGACCCCGCAAATTGTTAACAATTGATAATTAAGTAGAACGCCAGATCATTTAAGACGATCTTTTGTGTTATTTCCGCACTCGTAGCTTGACAGTACAAGGACGAAATGACAGACGTCAAATACCTGATCGAGCCAACAGAGGCTCCAGATCCACAAATCCCCAAGGGACAAATAGTCGAAGTGTCCATTATTGATAAGTATTCTGGTGATGACACCCATGGTCATCATTCGCTGATACATATAGTAGCACGCGGATGTATCTTCCTGCCTCTGATATAGTGACTCCCACGCCAGAGCACCGCCCGTATCTAACTCTCCCCTCTTTCTCATTTCTAATAAGACATACCGGCACTAACCGCCAACTTCTCTTCGATCTTGGTCTGCGGCCGGACTATGCTACACTTCCACCTGCTGTCCAGGATTTCCTCACAAAGTCAGGCTGGAAACTGGCCGTTGAGAAGAATGTCTCTGAAATCCTACAGGAGAATAACGTCTTGCTTGATGGCATTGAAGGCATCATATTCAGTCACCACCACTTCGATCACCTCGGAGATATCACTCAATTTCCTAGGTCAACGAAGTTCATAGTTGGACAAGGATTTCAGAAAGCCTATTTGCCTGGATGGCCGGAGATTCCCAACTCCTCTTTGATAGAAGAAGACTGGAAAGACCGCACCGTCGATGAACTTGATTTCAACTCCCACTCAACTACAGAAATCGGTGCCTTCAAAGCGATTGATTACTTTGAAGATGGCAGTCTTTACCTCCTCGACGCCCCAGGCCACACAATAGGCCATATTGCCGCCCTGGCACGTGTCACGTCCGGCGTCATGTCAGGTTCGGAAGACTCTGGCGAAGATACTTTCGTTCTTATGGGAGGCGATATCTGCCACTACCCCGGCGTCCTTCGACCGACTGAATGGCGCCCTCTGCTGCAAGAGTACCACCCAAGTCCCTTGCCTGAGCTCTACGCGCAGGCATGTCCCGGATCAATCTTCCAACGCTTACACCCCCGAAAAAGTTGCAATGAGCCGTTCTACCAGATGCCGGAACAGTGCATGGTTGACAAGCATGCAGCGCGAGATTCGATCCGCAAGCTGGGAACGCTGGACGCGAGTGATAATATCCTGGTTGTTCTTGCGCACGATAAGTCAATCCTCGGAATTGCAGATATGTTCCCAGCGATAATCAACAACTGGAAGGAGAAAAACTACGGGGAGAGGGTCCGATGGAGGTTTCTGAGGGATTTTCGGGCCTCTCCCGCTCAATGAACTAACTGATGCCACGAGCAGCGGAACAGGTGGCCTTTGCGTTCAGGCAATGCATGAAAATGTCACTGGTGAAACAATGTCAAACGTAAACAAAGCGCAAAAATTCGCCAAGGATATCCGCTAAGTATCCGGCTACCTTCTACAGAGTCTTCGAATCTATCCACATCCTTGGCTATACCTGGAGGGCATCTTCATAGATATCGAGAGCTTAAGCAAACAGCCGATAACTCGGGCATACCACATTTTGCATGGACCATCCATGAGAGGCGCCATCGCACCTACTAAAACTTTGCTTGTTGAATTATAGTCAAGCGTCACTTTTCGCGAACTCGAGACTGGATCAACGGCAATATATTGCGACCTACCTCTACGTTCGCTCTTGCCTGCGGAGAAATCGATAGCGTAACGTAATAGGACTAGACACGTACACTCTTGAATAAGCCTTCGACATCTGACTCCATCTTCCTATTACTATTTAATTCTACCTTGACTGTCTCCAAATCATGATCAACGGCGATGTGCCTTTAGATCTTCCCGCTGGGTAAACTAGTTGTATTGTAAAAAAGGACCATTGATTACGGGAAAACCCTGCTTCGGAGGTCCCTTAATGGTTCCCCTACCGTAAATAACTCGTCCAGATTCCGTTGTCGAACCACTGAAACCGGTGATCCTCTAGTGGTTGTCGAAAACATCCCTCCAGCCCCCTGAGAATGCTGGCTTACAGTCCGTGGCTCCTCTACAAGGGAGTGGATGGTAATCTACTTTAAAGTTCAGGTATCAGGCTCAGTACTAAGGTAGTGGTCTTGTCTCTGCTCTTCAAGCACTACATTGGCTCACATATGTCTACGAAGAAGACAGGAAGACAAGGGAATTATTGGTGTACATGTATCACTATACTGTGACCAGCATTGATACATTGTTGAGTAGCATAGTCCACACAGTGGCCTAGTAATGAGACCTATCTGAAGGGGCAAACAGAAGGTTCCACTTTGCATAGTTAATATTAACAGTATTCCTTGACCAACATCAACATTGTTAACCTAGTTCAACATGAAATCAACCGGGAGGGGTTGACCGGGTCAAGGTGCCCGATGATGTACAGTGGCTGTTTGGCCAGGTTCGAGTAGGGCAAACGTCTGCAAGACAAGACACAATGTATAATTAATGCCCTCCAAGCACTTACTGCGCGTGTCTTAGTCTCACTCTACTACTTTTGGGTAAGAGGTGGCCTATAAGAAGGCTGACCATGGAGCTGAATAGAACTATAACCACTAAGCTTTATAAAAGTTTCACACCTAGAAGCTGGGAAAGCCCTGAAAGTATCTAGGAGGTAAGTATGCCTTATTTTAGCACCTGTTAAGTGCACCACACCTGTGTGGCGCCAGGACTGAATATTACTATATTAAGATTATCATTATAGTATAATTACTATTCTAGGTAACCTTCTTTCTATATATAGATGTTATGTATTGTAGGTGGTTTAATTCCTAAAGAGAACTCTACCATATTCATGTTTACAGTAGACTAGGCGGAATATTATGCTGAATTGCCTGCTGTTGACAACAATATCTCAATAATACTCACTTCTCACAGGCTCTGCCGACACTTGAAGATGCCTTGAATCCGACAGCCTCTTTCCCGCTTAGCCTCGATCTTTTCGTAGAGTTCTTGTTCCAAAACGACTAACTCGGGCCATTAGAATCCACATGGAAGCCAGAAGACACCAAAGAAGGTACTATTTCTTTTCAACGGCTTGGTGGGACCGGAGCAAGTCAGTGTCCACTGCAGCATCTGTCTTCGATCTACCGGGGGAAGCAGCTCTACTTGTAGTGTGGGAAAACCGTGACCCGTCTGATACTGACCATTGGATAAAGCTATGGCTTCAGACGGACGAAGCGCCTACAGAGCTACCATTATGCAGCCAATTAGGTTACACAGGTTAATAGAGTCTTGATTGGTCGGTTCAACTACGACCCCTTCTCTTTAACAAATCTTCCTACCATTAACAATCTCTGAAACTAAGTCTGGCTAACGTGAGCGCATCAAATCTTCCACAAGTGCATCCATATTCGGAGGGCGCCCAAGGAAATCCTCCAACATCTGCATTAGGTTCTGTTGACTTCCTCCGTGTTCTAGAACTCCGCGACGATACTTATCCCACGTATCTGTATTATACGGGTCACGGGCAAAAACAGAGAGGAACAAATCCTGGGCCACAGCCGTGCAACTGTTCTGTTAGTATTCCCTGTTGCCATAGCTGGGAATAACATACCATAGGTAAGCATAGTAACAAACATCATAACCAGCTGTTAGATGAGCGAACGTCCCAAATGCAAACCCATTTCTGCATTCAGAAAAATCCATTCCCTCTATCTCCTCACGTAGGTCATACCACAATTTTTGTAGATCGAGGTCTGCAATCTCCTTGTCCGTACTTAGTGAGTGTATCTGGAGATCAAAGATCGACGTTGACCTAACCCAGACCATTAGTGTTTTCAGCATGGCGGGAACCAGAGCAGACGCCCACATACAGTTGATACAAATGGTAAAGCCCCCTGTTGAAGTACCGGTATTTGATGAGGTTCTCTACCAAGTCATTTGGAATTTCCTTTGGCGGATCTGGCTCTCCAGGATGTTGTTTGCGCCAGTCTGCTAGATAATCCCGGTGTAGTGTTGTGTAATGACAGCTGAGTCCTTTCAAGACATCTTTCATCCAACACCAATTCTCCAGCATAATGCTGGGCGTCTCCCCAAAGTCAGGGGGCAATCGGTAGCCATGGAAGCGAGTATACTTTGTCCTGGCTAATAAGTCATGGATGCCATGACCCATCTCTGTAACATGCACCTATTAGGCTAGATATCCAAGTAGTGGTTCGGCTTTCGTATACTTGCCGTGGAAGAGAGTCACGACCTGGTTATGCTTAAGTAAAGCACAACTAGTAGGGGTCGGAGTTGGGAATGAACACATTAAAATCGTCGAAGGGTATTGTCTGCTTCCATCTGGCCGTAGATAGCCCTGTATCGGTCATCAGTAAAGGCCAACGTGAGTGAAATAAGGAAGGAACAAATACACATTGGATATTCACGCTTTGGTTGCCTCGATACTTATTTTCTCTCCACAGTAGATCGAAATAGAGATACCCGACGAAGGCATCCTCTTTTGTATCCCATACGGAGAACACCCGTACTGTATCATGCCAGACGACATCCCTTGTCAGCTTTTCAGAGGGGATGGAATCAAATCTCAGATTCAGCAAAGACGCAAAGATGCCTAGCATGTTAGTTGCAGTTCTCTCCAGCGGGAAGAACTCTGAGATCTTCAGCTGGTCAACTTCAAACTCACGTTGCACCAGCCGCTCATAGTATCTCTTTTCCCAAGGGGGAAAGCTATCTCCCGCTTCTCTGTCACGGAATTGGTCTCTCGCTCGTAGATCATCTAGCCGTCGACGCTGCAATACTGCGATCTCACCTCGCCCATAGGGACAAAGAGTGGCCCGTAGTTGACGAAGGAATTCTTTCACCCATTCTGTGGTCTTCACCATTCGCCTCTCGATCCTTAATGCCGCGTGACTTGGATATTTCAAGACCTGTGCCTGCCGAGCACGGCGCCTGATAATATCTTCAAATAGCGGCATATTCTCCTTCAGCTTGACGTTGTCCTCCAGAAACATTCTCTTGCGAGTCTGTGGAGAATGGGCATGCGTTAATACAGCCAGTGTTCCTCCATTTGCGAATGGCACAAACTTCTTCCTTTGCTGGTGCTTTTCATTAGTCAAATTGGCTTCTGCTGGAGAATCGCGCCACTTCGCCAACTCATCTCCGGGCACCCCATTCAACTCCTCTAACGTAAACCATACTCCCCCGGCCTCCCTAGCTAAATTCTGCTGAAACTCCCTTTCTAATTCCGCAATCTCCATATTGCGCTTCTGGTACTCCTCCAACTCCACGTGCCCTAGGATGCCATGACCAGCATGCCTATACTCCAATAGCTCCTTTTCTAGCCAGTGCTTCGATTCCGCGTCCAGCGCCTGGAACTCCGGCTTCTCTCTTGCCGCCTCTAGAAGCCTGAAAAAGGATTCATCTGCTACCCATAGTGCCGAGGCTTTAAGGTACAGTTTTCGGGCCTCGTCGAACGCGCCTTGTGTCTCGAGGGACGGAGATCCATATTGAAGCATGTCAATCATTGCTAGCTCGCCTTGGACGGCATTTTCTACATTCACTAAGGGGAGAATGACGTTGCTGAAGGTTGCAGTGGAAGGCGTAGTTGTTTGGAGGATTTGGGTGCGGATAGCGTTGTATTTGCTGATTATGTAATGCATCGCTGGAACGATCTCATCCGCGGTTGGGACATAGGGAAGGGGCTGTGGGAGCGACATTTCGTTTGAACTGGCTGAGCGTCTCGGTTGTAGATAAACTCGGATTAGATCAACTTGTGGATTCCCGCGAGTACGTAGGTACTGGGATGGATCTTTTAAAACAGAAGCGGGGTCGTGTGTTTCATTTGTATTGCCAGGTGCCCCTACCCATGCGGGTCTACTGGCAGGGTTATCAGGACACTACCTTAGTAATAGGTTGTGACTACCTTAGTTCTACATGAGAAATACGTTACGAGAAATACTAAGGTGAAAGAATAGCATAGGGTAATATCACGTCATGTCCTATCTGTTAACGAACGTAAAGCCCTCATGAAGTGAGAGCTGGATATGGACATCATAAGCTTGTAACTGCACTTCAAGAATAACCCCCACCACTCAGGCCATTCATCCGGGAGCCCCTTCAGTAGTAACGAAGCCCAGTCTACTCTGAAGGAGAGCTGGGAGCTAGGAAAGAATCATTAGCGATGGTTCCCTTGACCATTTTGCCTAGGGTCCCAGCGCTTTCTCACGTGTAGCGAGTTCAGGGTTGGCGGCACGCTCTTCAAGCTCATGAAGCTTGACGATCTCAGGCGTAGCCACAGCGGCAGCGGAGACGACAAAGACTGCAATGGCAGTAAAAACTTTGAAAAGCTGCATTTTTGCTATTGGACAATATTCCAAAATTGGAGTTGAGAGGAAGACAGGAGTTAAGATATATTGTTAGGTTCCTTTTTGGAAGATGATGCCGCACATGGATCGATCTCTGTATGTGCGGGACAATGGAATGCTTATCGCCCTGATCGACATTTGACCGAACTGAGCCAATCAGACAGATGCCTTGTTCTTATCTCGCAGACCAAGACAGCCACCAGCGCCTCCAACTGACACTCCTTCATAGCCTATGTAGCCGAAGTAGCAGCCAGCATTGAATCAAAGCAGGTTGTCGTTCGATGAACTGTTAGCACCACTTATCCGTTTACCTGCAACGGGTCGGGAATGGCCGCTATTGGTGAAATTACGCTCATGCTCCCCCTACATTTGGGCCACGCAACCATCGCCAGGGTCCAAATGCATTGCAACACTACTAGCTAGAACACAGGCTTTTCAAGTACATGATAGGACTCAATCGAAAACGCCGCGGAGTTGATTTGCAAACATCAGAGTGGAGAGAACGGATGCCGGAGACATTAGTATGTGGCCATTTAAAGGCTTTAATGCTTGCTATCAGGAATTATTGAACCCAACTACTTGTCACAACCAGCTACCAGTCTTTCATCTTAGGTTAACCACAATGGCGCTGCATCTTCTGAAAACACGGTGATTTACCATGGCCACTTTACTCCTAGGGTTCATTTCATTTGTCCTCACTTGTCCGAGATGGGATTTTTCTTCGTTGTACATGAACGAATTGTGCGGGCGTTATGAGCATGGTGGAACCGACTTACACGTTCAAATATTCTCTTGAGACCCGTTGGTTTTGTATATCGACAGCCTTTTAAGCCAGGATGAGATCGATCATCTGCTCAACATCAGGTACAATACCCCCGGTTTATTCTTTGCCTCGGGATTGTCCAGGCTTGTCCAGGTATGACTAACGTTACATTTTCACAGAGAGGGTCTATGGACGCCATCAATGGTCTATCCTGGCGGTAAATCACATGTCGACACCAGTCAGCGGGTGTCAGAGTTTGCCCTCCTCCCCCGAGATGAGATTGTTCTTCGAATCGAAGAGCGCGCCCTCGCCTTCCAAGGATGGCGTGGAAACAGCACATACATGCAGAAAATGCAAACACAAAGGTACGGTGTCAACGGCTTTTACAATTTCCACTACGATTGGAATTCTCTCGTGACAGACGGAAACCGAGTGACGACTTACATGGTTTACCTCGTTGCTGAATGCACAGGCGGGGGTACCAACTTCCCACAATTGCAGCGGCCAAATGATACAAGATGGTGCAATATAATTGATTGTGATGATGATGAGTATAGTGGTGTCACTTTCAAACCAAGGGTAGGGGCTGCGGTGTTCTGGGAGAACATGCATCCAAATGGGTCTTTTCACCGTGGCGTTCGACATGCGTCCCTTCCTGTGAAGTCAGGGGTGAAGGTGGGCCTAAATATTTGGGACTGGGATAAGGCGTGGAAACCACCACTAGAGTGGCAATAATAAAGATGATCAAAGGGGAAAGAGGACAGCATTTCCCATTCAGGCTGCCTGCTGGGTGTGACCACACCACATTACCAGCATAACTTGACTAGTCCTTCTTATCAACTTAGGAGCAGAGACTAGAGTTTCATGGATGCAGTTAGTTGTCTAAACCAATACTATCTTTACAGTTTCATGACACAGTCTCCAAACATTATTACACATGTGTCTTTTATCTCGGTGAAGGATAAAAGGGCTGACCTACTCTCTAGTACTCAGGTAGATTAGAAATTCCGATTGCCACAGCCCAATATGGTAGGTGCAGTATATGGCCCAAATATATTGACTCTCCCGCTGATCATCGCTATAGGCCTCATCAATGGCCGTGATAAGCTATCTATTTGCTACGAGTATGTTACGGTTAAGTCTTCTACGGATTAGAGAATGGGCCTCCAAAGCTGGAGTCACTATTCTGGGGGACTCATCAGCCCTCCTCACAGATGGTTACGAATGCCAGCACGGGCACACTATCGAACTGATGTCCTTTGACCCGTTGGTAATCTACGTGCATTATCCGCAATCCAAAGATTAGGCAACCATAAAGCCGACATCAATATATCCTAATATCGTTACAATCGTTATTTATGAAAAGTTCACTTCAGAATGGCATCCTGTTACATGAAGAACGGGCAATAGCTCGATCTCTCCTACCATTACCAATCTATCAATGGCTCCTGGGCTAGCAGATTATCATTTCATCTCCGTATTTCATTCAACGCAGGCCGTGAAATACATCAACCAAGCTCTCTGAAAACCGATACCCGGCTGTTTTTCGACTCCCTGCTGGCTCGAAACTGGTTTCGTTACAATTTCGATAAACATGATTCATTACAACGACACCAAGTAACTAGACGGTCTGCGCGGTTGGGCAGCTGTGGTAGTCTACTGGCATCATCATGAAATCTGGGCTCATAGGTCCGCCATCAACGTCTTTGAACGGGCGTATGGATACCACGAGCGGTACCATTTCGTCACGCTGCCGTGGATTCGACTGCTGTTCAATGGAGGGCACTATGCGACAGCTACATTTTTCATCCTCTCAGGACACGTCGTGTCCCACAGGCCATTGACATTGATAGAGACTAGGCGGGTAGAACAGCTCGCTAATTACCTCTCTTCCGCCATCTTCAGAAGATGGATGAGATTGTATCTTCCTCTCATCGTCACCACATTTCTCTATATGACCTCTTGGCATGTTTTCGGCCTCCGCATCTGGTGGACCCAAGCGCAGCCCACATATACGGATGAGCTTAGAATATGGTGTGCGGAGGTAATGGACTATAGCTTTCCTTTCAACAAATCGGGCAGCCCATGGCTCAGCTACAGTGATCATCTCTGGTCGATCCCGGTTGACTTTAAAGGTTCCCTCGTCAATTACACTACCCTTCTTGCGCTTTCACAGTCATCCAAAGAGGCTCGAGTTTGCTGCGAGGACCACACCGTCCGTGATGGATGGTATTTAGCTTTTTTTATAGCAGGCATGTTGCTCCAGGAGGTGGAGCAATAACTAGACACGCATCACGGCCCATCGTTCCTATACTCAAGAGCGTCCATTCTTGCGCCCATTCTCCTCCTCTTCGGCACGTATCTCGGCGGCGTCCCACACTGCGCCAATGCAGCCTGCATTGGAGATAATCCGGGATGGTCGATTCTCTCATTTCTTACACCGTCAATGGACCTGGCCTACGACCCGAAGGGCATTATCTCCTCCCAGTGGCAGTGCTTCTCTCATTTCTATCAAGCGCATCCCCTGGCTTACCCATTTCTTCGAGAGACCTTTCAGTCAGTACTCAGGCCGCATCTCGTACAGCTTATACTTGGTGCATGCTCCCGTGATGCGTGTCTTTGCCGACCCGCTTTACGCAGCAGTCGGTTGGAAGGGGAGGGGTCTGGTGGTACATAGCCGTTTGGAAGCTTTAGAGGGAGTACTCTCTCTCCCAAGCTGGGGACCGCTGGGTCTGGAAATAGCCCTTCTAGTTCCGCAGGTACTACTGATACCTTTGACGATTGGGTTGGCAAGTTTTGTGACTTGGGCTATTGATAAGCCTACTAGGAAATTATCTCTTTGATTGTACCGGTTGACACTGGTCTCTTCCCTGGAAAATGGCCTTGGGGGAAAGCACGAATGACGTAACAGGGATGCCGCATGTCATGAGTATTCAAGGGTTTCGACTTGTATCTTAATGTTATTTTTCTTCCTGGAGAGAAGCAGCAAGGTTGAAGGCTTGTGATTTGAGAGTACCGCATGATGGAGCGGGGTTCTGCCCTGTCCGTCTCGGAAACTGATATTAACCCTAGTTGTATTGAGAAGAGCCTTGGCGATGCATATATTCATGTTGGCTACTGCCAGTCCAAAAGGAGTAATTCCATGGAATATATCTGGAAAGTCAATTTTGAGACATCTTGTTGCAGCAACCTCACTACTGCTGAACTACACCCTGCATATGCTGCCAGCCATGTCGCGGTCTCCCCATGCATGTTTCATCTGTTCACATCAATGTCCTCCTGGGCCAGGAGTAAGTGAATCACAGATTCAGACCCAAATGCGGCGGCAACAATGAGAGCAGTGCTTGTCTTGAGCATAGAATTGACATTGGCTCCATATCGAAGGAGTACCCATTCATTAAGGATATGAGGGATGCAAATAGCGCTGCTTCTCATTTTCTGAGCGCCAACAAACAGCTAGCATACTGCGCCATTATCAGCGAGAGTCCTATGGGCCGGAGTATGCTAATTTAACCCTGCGCCTCAAAAGCTGAATGAGTCATGATCTTCTCAAAGGCCGAATTCCTCCCTTGCTCGTGGTCACAAGGATACACAATTACTAGGCATCAACAGGATAATCCAAATAAATTTCAGCAACCATTACACCCCCTAGGCATTTGCACCACCTATGCTCTTTTCGGCCCCAGGATTTCCCTCCAAAGCAGAGGCTTCTCACCTCTCTTACGTCGCCACATATTTGTACAAACCAGCAGGTCAGGACAGCCTCTTAGTACCCAGCTCCACTTCCTAGCGAACGCCTCGGTAACCTCCCAGTTCCGTGGATCCCACGGGGCTCCCCAGACAAGTAGCGTTGCGCGGCTATCACGAGTGTCCCAGAAACATACAAGGTCATGACACAGCTCATCGTCATCTAGGGCGTCCCCAGCCATGATCATATTATCCCGCATCTGCGGGAAAGGAAAGACATCCAACCACGGATGATGTGGTACTCTCCGCTGCAAGGCTGTCGGGCTTAGGCTCTGGGGAATATCTGTTTCTTGTACCCCTGGACGGGACTGATTAAATACGGAAACTGCTTCATCCGCACATAGCCACTCAGCAGTCATGCCCAGCGCAATGACATTTTCGTAAGCCGCGCGTAGAACATTTATTCTACTGAGAGAGATGAGATCATCTATCTTGGGGGAGCCAGAAAGGTATTTTTCCACGGCATCCCTTTCGAATTGGCTCATTAGTTCGTGGATATTTGGCGGTGCAAAGGTGCATGTAGAGTGTTTGTCAATAGTTAGGCTGCAGATTATGGCAGCGACATGTGAGGTGGTGTTAAGTGTAGCAGACACACTCCTCATGGGTGGAACAGGATGACCACTGTCTGGACTGAGGTCCACACCATTTGGCTGACCCTGGCTAATATTGTTATTCTTAGCATGGCGTTGTCCTACAATCAGGAAGTTAACTCTCTCTAGCACCTCATCTAAGAGCTCGAGGACTACCAACGATAGGATCTTTGATTTAGTCGGTTTTGTAATCGCCGACGTGTAGCCCGGTCACTAACTCCAGTCCAATCATCTTGAGGACCTGGTGCTTTCAATTGTTGCGGTAACTGCTGCAATGGAATGGTGGGATCCATTATACATGCGTCTTGATGACTGAACCAGTAGTAAGGTAGGATAACGGGTGTGAACTCAGGTGTGACGGGTCATTATCTCTATTTAATACATGCAGGACGCTTACCAGGCATTTGTCAGCCAGATCAATAAGTATAACTGGCTAAGGTGCCGTGTTGTTGAGTTTGAGGCTTCCAGATCAGGACTAAGTTGCTGCTACTGAACCATCAGTGCATTCCAGCTTTAATCATTATGGTGCAGATTCAGTGCTTACTTGATTACTTATCCTCACTCTATTGGGTAATGCATGCTCCATGGGAACGTGAAACTTTTCCACAGTGGCAACTCGCAAGACACCAAAAACGGTGCTCTGCTAGAGTGGGTCAGAATGATGCATCTAAGTGGGGCTAGCAGCAGGAGCTAATGCAAGGTGATTACACGGCCAATCATATTGCATTAAACATACGGTGCTGTAGAGTTTATTATGAGCACTAAGTCCCGACTCCTGACGTTGCTAGTATACCTAAGTAAGGTATCTATTGCTTTGCATCAATTCGCCAGCTTAGACTGAAGCAACACTTTAGACTGCTTATTGCTGAACTACGCAACATCGTATCGAATTTTTCCCGACTCTGAATCAATCAACATGCAAAAGGCCATTGCTGTCACCACGCTCAACTCCTCTGCCGTACTTGTGGAAAGACCGATTCCCGACCCTGGGGAAAATCAACTTCTGGTCCAGGTGACGGCTGCAAGCTGTAAGTTAAGTCCGCCGCTGGGAAATACTTCCTTCTGATAAGTCTCTAGTAAATCCTCTTGATCAGAAAACGCGGGATGTAGGCTTGTTCTTCAAAGAGCCCCCTCAAGTCCTGGGTCACGAGCTTGCGGGAATTGTGGTCAAACGCGGTGCAGGCAGAAAGGCGTCGCAGTTTGCAGTGGGTGAGCACATATTTGCCCATGCGAACTTTGTCCCTGGGCAAGAACTCACAGATTGCGGCGGTCTTCAACAATTCGCCTTGGTCGATGCCCGATTCGCCGCCAGGGTAGCCGGCACCGGCCTGTCGGATGAAGAGGCCGCTGGCATTCCCGTCTGCGCCATGGCATCTTTCATCGCCTTGTTTCATTCGACCGGGTTAGGCCTGCCGTTGCCACTAGCCCGGGATGAGACTCGTGCAGCCTTTAAGGATCAGGCTATCCTTATTCTCGGCGGGGGATCAAATTGCGGCCGATTTGCCGTTCAATTCGCTCGCATGGTCGGATTCGGTAGGATAGTCACTGTTGCCTCTTCAAGAAACACCGTAGAGTTAGAAGGCATGGGCGCAACGCATGTGATTGATCGTCACGCTAGCCACGACGAGATCCTACGCCAGATTCGAGGCGTCACAGGTGACGAGCTTATCTATGCGCTCGACACGGTTAATGTAGGGCCGGCTCAGAACCTCGGCCTTGCGGCACTGTCAAACACTCGAAAGGGTTGCCTCATCACGCTGAACCCTGTGGATGAGACTGAGCCGGACAAAGCGCTGATCGGAGGAAAGGCTGCTGGCTACGACAGACGGCTGACTTTCGGCTTCAGCGCGTTGTATCCGGACGTGTCAATGGTGTTCTGGGAGAATGTAGGGGGCTGGCTACAGGCAGGGAGCCTTTGCTCGCTGAGGTACGACCTCGTTGACGGGGCCGATCCCGAAAGAATCAATACGGCATTGGATGGCTACAGAGATGGCCACGGGCAGAAGGTAGTTGTGCGTCTGTGAAGACAATAACCTCGGAATGAAAACGGACTTGCACCGACTGCAGAGGAAGCTCAGGTTGAATGACGACGCATGTTAGGAATCAACTGTCAAAAGAAACAAAAAAAGTATTCTATGCCATGCTCCCGTCTGCGAATTGATTGCAAGCTTCCGAAAGTTTTCCCGGTTGCCGCCCTAGTTTCCAGGCCAGTGGTCATGGTGTCCGTAGGCGTTTGGCAATACCATTGTTCAAGCGTTCAGAATATCCAAGCAGTTAAGAAGCTCAGAAAATAAGCCAAGGTGCCAAGTATGATTACCTGCTATTACATACAGCCATATCCCGTGTACAGCGTCCCATCAGTTTCGGCTTAGCATTCATTTTCTGGGTCGCCCGGCCTGACCGGGCCCAAGGAATGCCATTGGTGGCTGCCAGAGCCAGGAACTGATGAATCTTCCACGCCCGCTCAATGGCGGCCGGCAAATGGCCGATGTTTTCGAGAACGGTCCATCCCACCCACTGGCCGATATCTAAATAGGCTGGTGACCCATTTTTAACCCCGCAGGGAGGGCTCGTCACTAATGTACGGCGTACGAGCTTCTTAAATACTGACCGGCGTCCATATTCTCTGCCTACGATCAGTTTCAAGTCCACCATACATCTGCAAGAGCAGCATAGGTCGGAGTTTCTTCTTCTTCAAGTGGACATATCATGAAAGTTCTCCTTACCGGAGGCAGCGGCTTCATTGGGAAGCACTGTCTAGCAGCCCTACTCCAACATGGGTTTGTACGCCTGAAAACTGGTATGGGCATTAACTGACAAACTGGCAGCCATACAGTCGTGACCACTGTACGTAGCGATATAAAGGGGAGAGAATGCCTGGAAAGCTTTCCCGAGTTTGCCAATAACCTCTCGTACGCTATAGTTGAGGACATGGCGCGTTCGGGAGCCTTCGACAAGGCTGTTCAGTCGGAACCTCCATTTGAAGCTGTAGTACACACGGCTAGCCCCTTTCATTATCACGCAGCAGACCGAAAGCGGGACATGATTGATCCCGCCATCATGGGAACCACGGAAATTCTTCGATCTATCAAGCGATGGGCTCCCTCCGTCAAACGAGTCGTCATTACCTCCTCCTTTGCTGCCGTCGTGAACCTTCAGGAAGCGATACCTAGATACACCGCGGACTATTGGAACCCTATCACAATGGAGCAGGCCTTGACGAATGGTCAGCTAGCATACGTGGGGAGCAAGAAATTTGCCGAGAAAGCTGCGTGGGACTTTATCGAAACTGAAAAGCCGGGGTTCACTCTTTCCACCATCAATCCCGTTATGGTGTTTGGACCCGCCACATTTCGTTTGGACTCTCTTGAAAACGTCAACACCTCCAACGCCGTATTTAGCGATATGATACTGGGCAAGATGAAATCTGGCATTCCCCCTCGTTCGTTCCAGTGGGTAGACGTCAGGGATGTTGCGCTCGCTCACGTTCGCGCAATAGAAGTCCCAGAAGCAGCTGGCCAACGGTTTCTTGCTGCCGCCGGACCATATAGCAATTACGAAATCGCCAAAGTGATCAAGGAAAATTTCCCTGAGCTGGCAGACAGACTTCCCGAGCAGATTCCTGTTCCTGATGGGACCCGGAGCTTCGTGATTGACAACACGCCTATGAAGCAGGTTCTAGGAATACCTTTCAGGTCCTTCAAGGACTGTGTGGTGGATACTGTAAAGTCTTTATTAGAAGTAAAGGCCTAAATCCATGTACCGATGCGTTGGCAATAGTTTCTATACTCTATCTACTACTTTCTAAATCCATTATTCATTAAACGGCATTGCGCTCGGCGAAGTCACAGTGCAAGGAGATTGAAGATTACTGAACACAATGAGCCAAGCCTCGTAGAAAGTTCTTGTATCCAAGGGGATTAGTGACCAGGCCGCTAGGGTGCGGTTTCCTATGATAAAGTAGCTGGTTCTGTTACCAACACGGGTAGAGGTAGTGCTGAGTGGAGCTAGGCGCAGACACCATGCATGCAACTTGCTTACTTTGCCTCTCTTATTGGTCAGCAGATGTTAAAGGCGGGGTGACGCTCTGTTTGTATATATCAAAGGGAAACTAAATAGTGCATACACCCCGTTCGCGTCCACACTGCGTTTGACACTAACAGTGCAACACCTCGCAGGCAAATTGGAAGACATTTTGATGATAAGCAAGTATTGTTTGCAAAGACTATACCACATGAGCAGATGATAGATAGAACAGGAGGACATTGGCCGTTATATACCTGCGTGCTCGGCTGAACTAGTATTACGTATTGCAAATTCTTCCTGAGCCCATATTGCGCTATCAAATATCTGCCTGCATAGGGAGGGGCAATTCCCTGTCGGATTTAAGGAGTATTAACTCGTATGGCAAATTAGATTGGCTTAGTGGTTGCTTAGATGACCAAGTTAGAATGCAGCTGATATTTGAAGGACGACTTAAGTCAGGGAGTGGCTTCCATAAATCCAAATGGGCTCAAATGGCCGAGCAAAGGACACTAATTTTGGGGGTTAACAACGAATCGCTTTCCAGTAATACTCAAAATGCTATCCAGTACTTCCTGCACACTTCTCAGACCGTTCTCTTTCTTGATTATGCTGCTCGGGATAATCTGTCCATTTGCCAGCCCCTTCGGAACATACTGTTCGAAGAACCATTTTCGAACATCGTCATTTTCGTTCTTGTTAAGCAAAGCGGTATAGGACGCAAATGTCCTCTCCACGTTGGTTGGAATCAGCTCGTCGCCCATAGGAGGCAAAGTAGTGTGGTATGATCCTCCCTTCTCACCGAACATGGCAACCAGCATAGCCGTCACAGGGGGTGTGCCAATGGCATCGAACACAGCATCGTAGGGGCCGTGAGATTTGAGCTCGCTGATCAACTTCTCATGAGGCAGTGTATGATCGATGATGTAGGAAGGATTGTGCTCCTCCACGGTTTTCCTATGTCCTGGAGACGAGGTCGTGACAACTTCGTATCCAGCATCGGAAGCGTACTTGGTAGCGTACCGACCACAGCTCGATGAGCCTCCATATATGAGGACTCTCTTCCCATTGGGTTCCGCCTTTCCGGAAATTGGGGGACGCTGCAGTCCCATCTGTATGGTCAAAGCCGCTACTATCGTAGCCAAATTGGTGATTGCCGCAGATGCATCATCGCAAGTGGTGCTCCGGTCGAGTTTCGCGAGGAAAGATTCCCTGGCGAGGGCGTACTTCTGAAAGGCACTATAGCTGTTCCCACCACCAGGACATTTGCTAACGACCACGCGATCTCCCAATTGTACGGAGGTAACGGTGGGACCGACTTCCTCGACTACGCCAGCGAAGGAAACCCCGAGAATGGCAGGATAAGAAATGGGGAGCGCGGAGTACCTGAAAAGGGCATTAGCGACACTTTTCAGCTTTGGGGAGACTAGGTAGGCTTACTTCTGTATTTTCGCATCAATGGAATTGAATCCAATTGACTCAACTTTCACCAACACATCTCCGGCACCTGGAGTGTACATCGGGGCCGGCGCAATTTCGACATTGGCTTTGGGCTCCTTGAGCCAGGCAGCTTCATTGGCCATTATGGACGTGTCTTGTATTGAGGATCTCTCGGAAGTTGTACCGTAGCTTATTAAGAATGTGACGGTGCCGTGTCCTAGTCTGCTGAACTTCACGCATCTTCTGCGGAACTTTGCTGCAATATAACCAGTCGACGGGTTTCTGCGTCTCTCAGTGCTTAATAATTACCAGAGGCATTAACTCTCCCCAGTCTTACATCGATTTGTAAGGATTCGAAATCGCAGGCAATGAGTCTACTATGTTGGGAATCGGAACTCGGAGGGACTGTCATGGCCGCTCAGGGCGCCCCCAACTGACGAGAAAGCTTAGCAGCTATCCGCTTTCTATGGGTTTCTGGTTTTCGGGTTTTGCGGCGAGCTGGCATGTTGTAATGGCACTGGAATTGACCGAATCCTACGCCACCTGTTCGTGTACGGAGTATGCATACACCCGCCGAACCCAAACGGGTTTAAGATCTAACGTATCCGGCTCTGCCTACGGACGTAGCATGTGGGGATATGCGACATCCAACGAATACCCAGTTCGTGGGCTCAGTCGTTTCGCAGCTTCACTGGCAATCCGGAATTAGCGGGTTTTGAAATCCAAGAACTTTATCCCGCCACGCCACCTACCCCACCGACAGTGCCGTTTTGGGTAATCAGTAGTTATTCAAGGGTAGTGATAGCGACACGCCGACACCCTCCTTACATTCGTATCTGTAGGCATATTTAAGGAGCATTCTAGCGCTATGTGCCTGTCTTTAAGGTCCTAAGGAATATATCTATAGCTTATTACCTAGATATATCTTAGTTTCCATTAGGACTGTGCGTTATAACCAACTCCACCACTAATATTAAATTACTAATGGGGTCTTCCTAGAGAGGTAGTTATTACTTACAGAGTATATTTCAGCGCCCTGTCTAGTGGGTCTTAACCTACTCTATCTGTAATTCTACTTCAGGACAATAAACTCTGCAGCTAAATTATGATTATAAGCCCCTATAAGGCTACGTATTTGCTTATCGAGGTCTGATAATTAATAGATACCATAATTCATTTGCATACACTGTGTCAGAATCTTAGCTTCATATCTCCAGATCAGCTAGTCCTGTATAATATTCCTAGCCGTCCTCACACTATCCATATACCAGCCAACCTGAAGCTACAATTATATTTCGTTATATTACCCCTATAAAAATCATCCTACTATACTTAGATACCTCTTATTAGTCTTTTATTATAGGTATATAGTAGATATATGTTAATTCACCTGTATATAGTAAGGCTTATAATGTTATTCTTTGTATATCTCCAAGTGATCCTGGAGAGTGGCTGAGATCTGCGTATGCTTGTCTTTTGTCTTATTACCAGTTCCAATAGTAATTAGTAAATATCTCTTATACGACTTACCGGTCTTTTATGGCTGCTAATAACGGATATTAGGGCATCCCTAAATTATTCTTGTCTTGCTTCTATCCTAATTATTCACATGTGGTCTGACGATCCTTATAGTCTGTAAATTATGTTATCAGTACAGGATATTTTGCGCCTACCAGGTATATCCAAAGGTATGAGCTGACACCCCCTAGAACCTTCCCTACCAATATAGTGTTTTCGAGAATTCCGTCAGGAATTGGTGGTCATGGTCACATCAGAATTAAAATCACAGATATCGCTCAGTAAGGGCCATGTCACTCTAGTATGATCACGGACTAGCTGTAAAATTACATAATTATTATGCTTAGGCTAAGCTGGTGCGACAAGTTCTTGTGATATGGGCCACAATGCGGTCAGGATTAATGTCTGACTGCTAATCTAGCCTCCCGGACAGTGCTAGAAACTTTTAGTACTGACAACGCCTGGAAGAAGATGCCCCCTTCTGAATTGTACCACTGCTTCAAGACAGTGTGTTCCTTTTAGTATGAGAGTAAAGCTATTAGCTGCAGCACATATAACTCCAGAGACCCATTTGCCTAGCTCTCTAGTTGGATTAACTTTTGCAACTTATACAGGCCTTATGTTGTGAGTTTTTGACTCTTTCTTTGTCCTAGTTGAAAGTCGGTGTTATAAAAGTTACAACTGGGTGTTCTTATATATCCTTCCCGACTACTGAGTGTATGTAAATAGGATAATAGTCCTTAACTTGCTGCTAACCCCTCTGCTCTGGTGTGTTCACCACAACCACCCATGGACCTGGTAGCTGTGCCTTTGTTATATTTATAGTGGCGTGTAAGTACCTAACCACATGTTATATTTTAATCACCAATGAGTTAAGGTTGGAGCTTGCAGTAATATTAAATCTACAGCTGATTTGTATAGAAGCACATGCCCGTCAAAAACCAGGCATCTCAATCCTTAGTATCGCCATCAACAACTGTAGAGGTCCGCCTCAACAGCTCGACTAAGTAAAGTTCTTTTTAGCATTGGTAGCAATCGTTTTGTAGAGATCGTACGGCCTAAACTTCGAGCTGGGTGTCCATTCCACGGAGAAAGACCTCAGCTTCCCCTCGTATTCGGCTGTGACGCTCATCATGATTGGCTTCTGGGCTTTGATGGCGTTGGTGCTCGCCTTGACTTCAATCCTGGTAATATCTGGGAAAAATCTGCGCCAGATCACCGTCTTATCCTTGACGACTTGGATACCTGCATCGAATTCGTGGTGTATTGTTTCCAGGGCGTGCTTCAGGGTGCCCACCGTGCTCTTTAGATTATTATATTGCTTCATTGCGTTGTCATAGTCGAGCCAGGCTACCCGCTTCGTACCTTCATCTTCCAGACGGGAGATCTCGTTATTATGTTGCTGGATTCGTAGCTCAATGTCCGGTCTGTCATTTTCAAGATCCTTCAGTGCCCGTCGGATAGCCTTTTGTTCTTTGGAGTTCACGTCGAGAAGGGCGTCCAGTCTTTTTTGAGCCTCCTGGACTTTTTCCTCTTCAGGCGTAATTGCAGCCCTGATGAAACCATCTATCCCCTGATTCTTCAACGCCGTCAGATCCTTGACAACATTCACCAAAGAGTTGGTCACTGTATCAATCTTGTCCATCAAGAACCGGTATTCTGGTCTATTCTTAAATTCGCTAACCACGGACTGTTCGGCTATGACGGCAGCCCAGTGCGCTTCGGCTAGGCTGTCCTCGATTTTGGCAGCGTCCACTGATAGCCCCTTAGAGAAAGGTCAGTAAGGTTTCCTTTACCGCGAAAGACTCCAGTTTCTCACTATTTTCATTCGCTCAAAGGGCCCGGCTCGGTTCCATCGGCCGTTCCAATAATCAAGACTTTCTTTGGCCTTCCTCATGCGGTCTATCACAATCAGTCGTGTTCAAAAATCCATGAACGAGTGACATGGCTTACCTTCGGCTTCCTTTTTCGATCCCAACCAGGAATTTAATGCTGCTTCCAACGCTCCGTATGACTGGGCGCGCTGATTGTCATAACCTGCCTTGTCAGCCTTGAGACGGCGTTCTTCGTCTTGAAGCTCTGTCATTTTTTTGTTGTACTGCTCCCTCGCTTCTTTTCTTGCTGTATCGCGTTCGCGTTTCTGATTGTCCAATTCCTCTCGATACAATTTTTCTAGTCCGTCTTTGTCAGATTTGGCGTTGGCAAGTGCCTCCTTTAGATCATCAAGTTTTTTCTTTTCTTTTTCAAAGTTTATTTTTGCATTCTCGAGTTCCTGTTTGCGCTTTGCCTCATTTTTCCTGGCGGTCGACTCAGCTTCGTACAGCTCCTCCTTCTTTTCCTTGAGTTCTTTCTGACTCTCTGCCAGTTCGCCACTGAGCTGTTGCTCATAGTCGGTGAATCTCTTATCGGCGTATTTCTGAAGGGCTTGCAGGGCTGTTGTGATTCCCTTACAGATAAGATCGAATAAATGGCCATCTAGGACCGCCGAGAACTCAAAGTCAGTCTCAGACAGCTTCAGCGCGGCACTGACAGTGGCGTGGGCAAGGAGGTCGATCTCCAATCCTTCATCGAACTGGACCAGTAGATGGGCGTCGAGCCCAGCCGGTGCTGCCTGCATGTTGCAGTCCACCCGCGCAACCATCTTCACATCTTTGTATCGTACCATCCCATCTACCTTGACTCTTTGCTCGTCCGGAGTCATTGCGATATCAAAGCTGGCGGGGTTCTTCTCGTCATCAGCTGCAGAAACCTTCAGGGCGCCGATCTGAAAGCTATCAACTGTTCCGGCGGCAGTGAATCCCGCGTCGTTGATATCCGCGCTGAACTCTCCCGTCCTGTCAAAGATTTTCATCTTTCCGGCGACACTAATTCCCGAGGAATAGGTTTTTCTTCCGATCCTGACCCCGCTGGAGAGGTACAATTCTCCTTTTTCGATTACAAGTATACCTGGGTCGCCCGCCTGATTTTGTAGGGATTCAATCTTGGCCAGACGGCCAGCAAAGCGGACGATTTTGCACATATCCATGTTCTCCACAGCAGCCTGGAACATCTCGCCCTCGGTCTCGCTGATGAGCATACCACCCTTGGCCATGGTGCTGTCGATGTCGATCTCGGCTGTCAATCCGAAGGTCCTTTTAGACTGGTTAGCTTCGACACGCATGAACTCTCCTGTAGATTGCTAAGAGAAGAATAAACTGACGAAGGTCCTTGCTCAGCAACCGTGGCATAGTTGATGCCTAACTCAACAGCCAGGGCATTCAAGATGAGGTCCTTGTTGATATCGAAAGGGTTCACCCATGGCGTTATAGATCGTCTTTCAATGCAGTAAGCATCTTCTTCATTGTCCAGATCGGGTACAGGATAACGTTAGACTTACAGTGAACCATTCGCGTCTACAGCACCAGCCTTGATCATTACCTCGATCTCTAACGGGTCTTTCTGCCCCTTTAGGACGATCTTGAGAATGGCACGTAGCGTCAGCTTCGGATCTAAGCCAGTCTCTAAGCCGACGCTCATCCTTTCAAGACGGGACTGGGTCTTCGGTATGTCGATCTGGCAATGTTTCGTTAGGGGACTGTGGAGAGTATTGGAAGGACGGCGATAGAGGGAGAACTAACAGCGAACTCCGGTGGCATCTCCACCTGTATAGTGAAAACACGCTGGTAGTAATTGACTTCCAGCTTCACAGATGAGAAGGGCGGCGGGTCATTGGAGAGATCAGTGATCTGCTTAGGGGGCTTGATAGTCGCCCACAGGGAGAGTCCTGCCGAGGGTTGGTCAGTTACCTCGTAAACTTGAAAGCTTAAGAGGCTGGGCTGCACTGCACACACCTTGTCGGACCTCATATCCTTTCAGATTAATATCATCCGTGTCCCCATAGTCCTGTGACGCTGCTATAAGAGCCACATTCTCCAGAACATAGTCGAACTCCGAGCGACTGAGATCACGGAAAAATTCAGACAGTTGAACCCTGTCAATTTCGCCGTAAAGCAGCCATTCGCGCTTCTTGGTCTTCGCCTGGCGTTCGTAGTACACGCCGACTTTGATATCATGGCCAGAAAATTCCACTTCGCCCGTCACCGCGAATTTGCTCTTGCGGTTGCGGAGGTTCTTGTCAATATCAGTTTCTCTTTCATCGAGGTTCATTGTGTCGGGAGTCGTAACATCGGCGATTTTTGTGTTTGTCCCGGACTCTTTCTTCTCATCTCCGTCTTTTTCATCTTTATCGCCTTCCACCTTCCGTGGGTCCTCTTTAGGCGGCCTAGCACCAATCTCGATATCCAACGACGCCTTCGTCACTGTAATATCCTGCCCCTCGATCTTGAAGTCCTCAACATTACCGGTAATGACCAACCCAGCCGAGCCGACCTTAATCAGGCCATTTGAGGTTATATGCTCATTGAAATGAACATTGCCTGACAACTCCAGCGCTTTTTCCATCATGTCATTGGACAGGCGAAGATGCAACTGCTCAAACTGTAGCTTCTCGCCAGGTACGTCAAGCGGGGAAAGCGACGGTTTGTTGTCGCCACGGATCTGCGCGTAGACCTCCAAGAGTTGGTGGTAGGTGAAGGGGCCGACTTGGCCGTCGAGGTAGCTGTCTTCTATTGTTATATTGGGTGGAGTTAGATAGCTGCTTTCGATCATGGGTTTGGAATTGAAGGAAAGGTAGCATACCCTTGGAAAGCTTTCCTTCGATGTCAACAGTGATATCAGCGAGACTGAGTTTCGCGGTTGTGTTTAGTTGAATTGTGCTGGAGAAGGATCCGGCCTCGAAGGACGCAGTAAACTTGGGTTTAGATAACTGAGAAACGCCTTAGCTGAGCGTATGTGCAGGAGTTGTCAGGGAGGCTCACATTTAAATTCCTGATACCGTAGACATTCGACCAGTCGTCGGCAGTCAAGATTATGTTGTACAGCGTGTCCTCCTGAGCGTCTCTCGCCATGCGGAATTTCGTCCCTAGCGGCTTCGTTGCCTTGGGCAAGCCAAGAATGTCAGCGGTCCCTAGGACGCTGAGACCGAACTTCCAGGTCTTCTTGGGCTGCTTTTTGGCATCATTGCCCTTGTCCACTTTTTCCCATTCATTGGCAGCGGTGACGTCCTCCTCCGCCTTGCCCTTGGCCACAAACTTCTCAGATCCAACCCTTTTATTCTCGACTTCACTTTTCTCCACGGCAATAACTTCACCGCGCTTTTTATTGTTCTCCTCATTACTCTCGTTCTCTTTCATTTCGTTGTTACTACCTTCGTCATCCTCCTGGCTCTCCTTCTGCTCAACCTGAATCGCCGAGATCTCGACGCCAACCGACTTGAACGTCAAAAAATCCCAGACGTTCAGATTCCCCTCCAAATACGCCCCGATAACCAATTTCGTAATCTTAGGCGGCTTCGTCCAATCCCGCTCATCACTCAAGTGAGCTGAGACATGCAGCTCTGCAGGCGCATGTTTCTCGCCATAGATGCGCGCCAGCATGTCAGCGACGGGCTGCAAGTGCCCACCAGAAACCTCGACATCACCCTCGAGCCGCAGACCCCTGGGATAAAGGATGTCATCCTCCTCCTCAGAATAGGTGAACTCGATATTCTTGATGGGCAGTTTCTTGATTGCATCCAGGTCGATGTGAGGGAAGAGTTTACCAAGCGGCGAATCTTCCAGTTTAGATAGCGTGGAGCCCACTCCGTCCTCGAGCAAGGGTATTTTGCCCAACTTGACTTTTTCGCGCGTTGCCCCATCGCCCTGGTATACATATAGCTTTGCTTTGAGCCCCTTGACGCCCCAGAAGTTCTCCAGATCGCCACTTAGCACGTAATCGTTGATGGGGTTTGCTGCAACGGGGGTCTTTGCTTCTGTGGCCTCAGCCGCGACTTCCTCAAGGTGCACAGGGTCAGCTGCCACACCGCTAACGAACTGGAGAGGACCCGTTTGGGTATGCTGGAGGAAGAGAGTGGGCTGGCTCGAGTTCAGGGGCGCCATAAGCAGGGCGCTGCCGGTGGTGGTGGGCTTGGTGACAAGAGGCAGCGGCCGGATGGGCACTTCGCTAATTGAACCTTGCTCGTTCATGGTCAAGTAGGAAGCGTTCTTAACCAAGGCGCCACCGACAACGAGGGTGTCTGCGCCAGTCTGCTGGATGGATCGAGGGTTGGTGGTTGGGCCAACTTCGATACTGGTGCGGGTGGGCAGGTCGTTGAGTTTGCTTATGAGGGGGTAGAGAGAGTCGAGGTTTTTGAACGCGCCCTTGCGCTTGAGGTGCGAGAATTGTTGCTTGATGGTTAAGTCTCTCGCATTGGGGAAAGAGGCTGTCTGTACAGAGGCCATTTTGGGTGATGCAGAATGAATACCTGAGTGTAGAGCGGTCTGTAGCTTGTAGTGTCTTACGGACGTTCTGTCTCCTAGAGAGGGCTGGTATTCCGCAACATATATGACAACAGCAATGGACTGCCCTTACATCACAGCCCACATTAGCCCACAGCTGGAACATGGTAACTACATTCGCAAAGTATGTAACGGACGTCTATGATGATTGCTGGTGCTTTTCCAATGAGGGACTGGATCTGAGTGATTGCGTAAGGGTGCTAATCTAATGACGAGAAGACCTTATTCTACCTATGGGTGCACAGAAGAACGCGTACGGGCGTATGTCATCAACGTCGTCCGTCGGGAGCCGAAGTCCCATATGAACAACCATGTCATCCAGAACAGCTGTCGAATCTCTGCAACTGGCTTTGCTGTCTCTTTCCCTATCAAGTAAGACAAAAGAATTTGGAAATGTCCAATACGTGCATTTGCGAAAACGCAAACCCGAATTCAGACGCAAGACCATAACGCAGACAATGACACCGAGGCCATGGCAGGCTGAGACCCGCACATAATGGAGAATCATTTCCGCTTGCGACAGTTGCCAGATCCATAATACTTTGAAGACTCCGTTCACGGCTGTTGGGTCATAGACTAAAACCTTGGGGACTCTCATCAAGGTACGAATCTCCTCTTTTCATCGCCTGCAATTTGGAGAAGAAAATCGAAAGGATCAAGGCTGAAGCTTGTGATAATGATGTTGTCATTTCCCAAGTATCATTGTAGCTTAGGGCCAATGATGGTTATATCCCCCTCAGGGGCATCCACCTTGATGCACTTGGTAGGCCTGGCCTTAGAGAGATTTATTTCACTAAGAGGTTAAAGGATATGTCTCAATTTGTTAATCCCAACGTGCTCGTTCGGGGGCTAGGTCTAAGGACCACCCTGTCTCCACCAGGTGTTGCCGATTACCTGCAGGTCACGCAAGCCCCAAACGAGCTGATGACCTAAATTCGATCTAGATGTATGTCTAGGCCTTAGCTAGCATGTACATATATTGCTCTATTTATAGATTATATGGTATGCTTTTCATCTGAATATACATAATATATATCAGAATTGTCGAATCCGTAGCGGTTGTTGGATCAGAAGTCCCAGCTCACAGCGTCTTCAACCCGTAAGGGATATGGATTCGCTCTAGTCTAAGTGACAGCATAATATCCCCTAGCAATATTGCCCCCTTAGTGTCAACGTCAGCGACATTTTATAATAGCGACTTCATCAGAATTGACCCTTTGTGGATATATCACTGGTTTACTTCGGCTAAGTCAACCCCAATTACGCGACTGTAGCTGCTCGCGGTTATAATACTGATGCACGGAGTCCATGGTTTCCCCTACAAATTATGGTTGCCCACAACCCTACATACGGGCAGAGGCAACATCAGCTCTGGGAGTCCACATCCTGCTGGGCATCCCACCTTGGCCAAGTCCATATCCACTTCATCCAGAGTCTACCTACATCATTCATTGCTGTTGAGTCCACGTCCACTTCCCTCTAGAGTAATTCATGTACGTCATTCATTTCCCCTTAGGGTCTATATCAGCAATAGCTATAATGGCCCCAAAGAAATAAAGAAACGGAAAAGGAAAAAGATTTCCCCACAAACATTCTTATTAACCTTTGCTAAAGCTGAGTGTCCGTAATGGGTATTCATCTGTGGATTATTGTTGATGGCTGATGATACATAGTGATAACTAATGGTTGTTTTCAGTTAAAATGGCCATCCGTCGCGGGTCGAACCCGCCGAGCCTTCCACTTTCTATTGGATGAAAGTTAAAGGCTCTTGCTTAAACCATGGTATTGGAGTTAATCAAGGTTTGGGCTAAACCGCTGTTGCCTGGATTTTGTCAGCTTCCCCATGGCTGAGCTGATCAGATCAGTATATGCTCCCCGCCACGAAGCCTGTGCCTGCTACCGGCCAGGCCACCTGAAGTATGTTGTAGATACTCTCTAAGATGGACCAGATTAATTGACTATTTTATTCGCACGAAAGATTCACAGGTATATTTCTTGTTAAAGTTATTCTATTCAATATAGATATATGAAATACTTATACTAGGCTATCTTAATTTAGGAGAGTAATTAGAACTATAAGGGCACTAGGGAATGCTCCCTATTAGATAGTAGATAGTATAGTAGTAGTAATACCTTTATAGTCAAGCTAATGACCAAGGTGTGAGCATCTTACGCCTAGTGGGTGATGATATCTCTTTGGGCCATATACTATATATATAACCCCTGTGCTTTGCTACATACTGGCTCGCTGCGCCTAACGTACGGAGCATGTGCTGAAGTACCAAAGCAGTGGCCTACTGGGGGAAATTACAGGTGGAAATGCAGCTATTTATGGCCGCAGTAGCAGTCATTTTTAGTGTCAATTTCACAGGCTTTCATATTCTATATGTAATGTTCGAAGACAACTTACTTTGATGAAAGCCTAGCAAGAGAGTAATCGAGTTGGTTGATTTGATTAGCTCAGCAGGATGAGCTCCTATCCTCGACGGCGGCACCGGGGCCGTTAGTCATAGCACTCTCAGTACTGGTACAATGTGTGTCATTCAGCTTAAGCATGCATCGCCATTTTGCAGACATGAATTTCCAAGGCTCGATGAAGTCTCCGTCCGATGACAGTATATTTGACTTTGGAGCCTGCGCTTACAGGACTGTGCTACCTCGGCTTTCATCAACAAAGCCTGACGGATACCCATGGTCTGACCAATATGATCAAGAGTACGCAACACCCATTCACGGAGGTCATCGGACACCCCAGTCGCAGTTGCAGCCACTGCAAGGGGGTACATAAACATAAAGACGCCACTGAGCGGAGGCATTGCGCCGTTTCTGTTGAGGCTCGTATAATCTCTTCCGTCGAGGCTTATATAATCCGGAAATAGAGGCTGGCTCGCGGCGGCAATGCAGATATCGACGGCCATCTGAATGATCGTACGGTGGGCATGAGTTGTCTGTAGTATTTGCTCGGTTGACGTATCACATTGGGACGCAAGGTGCAATATCAACTCATTCACCAAGAGGCGGCCCGCAAGATAGTGGATTAGAATGCGTGAAGCCCAGACGTCCTCATAGAGGTGGAAGCGACCATAGAAGTATTGTGAGGTATCTGTTGAAACTTTCTCCCTGTAACCAAATTTGGTAGGGAGGCTCGTTGACCATCCCTCTAGCCGCATTTCGCAGGCCAGCACCTCCGTTAAAGCGCTGCTCATTGGTTGGTCACTGCCTTTGGAGAGACTGGCACGCAGACGGATAAATCTGAGGAGGATCTCGATCAGTGAGACAGCAGGTAAGTCATCGTTGGCCTCGACAGGTATATCCGGCGCCACCCAACCTTCTAACTCTAGTGGAAAGGGCCCTCCGGTCTGGAAGTATTTGAAAATCCAAGTAAATGTGAACATGATCTGAGCACGATGGTTCTTGGTGAAGAAATCTCGCGGTGACCGATTGCGCAAGGCTGCTGCACCTTGCAAATGCACGATCCATGATAGCTTTGACGTCGGGCTGGCGTCGACAATCTGTATGGACGAACGATCAGATCCATTACTCCTCCATGGGGACCGGTAGCTGCCTACCTCGAATAGAGCAACCATCAAGATAATCTTAAAGGTACCGTTCAGTTGGTAGGCGGTCTTAGATCTCAGTGTGCTCTGGATTATTCTAATGGCTTGGCCATACCTCTGCCGTGCTCCACGTAAGATCGCCTCATCCTTTCGAATATTCGACAGGGCAGCTAAACCGACCGAAGCAACCGCACTTCTCAAAGTCGTATCTTCGTCGAATCGACGCATAAAAGCCGATGTGATATTTTGAGGTGAGCATCGGCCGGCCCAGGCGTAAGTGGAGAAGTGATAGACGAAGAAATGCAGCCCGAGTTCGTCCATATCAAGGGACGGCAAGGTTGAGGATAACGAGGTAGCCGTAATAGGCTTTTGGCTTGATCTATAAAGCTGCAAATCAGGTGAAGAAGCGGAATCGAATCCTGCATCCTTTCTTTGAGCTCTGGATCGAGCCTTAGCAGCCGTAGCTCGTCTGATGGTGCGAGCATTCTCGTCTCGGAATAACAGAGGGAGCTCGTCCCTGTAGCCCACGCATTCCTTGCCAGCTCTTTTACATTGAGAGCAGGCCGGGACTGCCATATCACACTGTCACGGTCAGTATGGCTCCTCCGTTGCGGAGGACACCTACTTTGATGCGTCTCTGGCGACACCCAAGACAGAATTTGCTCGGTCGACAACAAAAAGGCATTTTTGTCGCTGCACGGTTGACGGATCAATGTCTTCCAACTTAATGCAATATATCTAAGAAGACGATTCAAGCTGTGTGTTGCCGATGAACTGTATTTCAACTAGGCAGCCGCAGAAGACGTGCATCGGCCAGATTTTTACAAGAGATCGAACTAGGCCTATGCTTAAGGGAGCCGCAGATGTCACGTTGCCAAGGACCATTCTCATCCACACATCAACTGCTAGACAGGACTCCTTCTTAAGGTTCCAATGTCGTGGATGATGACATGAAACAGGGAGATGGAGATGGAGACCAATGAAGGAGGCGATGCTGTCACTAACCCTTTTAGGCAGTAGCGAGGCAGCCACCGCGCTTGCCAAATGAGGCAAGTATTTCGTCTTCGCTAGCTCAATTAGGATGGTCTGAACTGTATGATTGGCTACTCAACCGAAGTCCGCTGACCGAGATGGAAATGATGCTTTTTATTGGCTGGATGATTGTCCTCCTCTCTGCAGCTTTTGTCTCATCGGATATCTGAAGTTTGCGACTCTTCAGGGGACCAGACTTGGTTCCAAGATAGAGATAACATAATAGCTGCCTAAAAGTCTAAAAGTGTGGCAGTGTCCCGAAATACACTCCCTTTTTTGGGCACTAGGCTTTTATGTTCGAGTGCCGATCCTTTACCGGCATTCGTTTCATGAAGAAGTTATTATATATATTTGGAGATGCTATCGACAATCGCAGAAAGCACAGACTGTTCCCCCAAAGAACTCTTTGGCTCTGTCAAGAATATTTCTTAATATATCATGTATCTGCCACGGGAATACAAGGCGTCCTATTACGAATACAACCCTTCTTTAGGTGCTGCCGTTGTCTTTGCAGTCTTGTACTCAATCACCTTTGCCCTAACTGTATTTCAATGGATCCGATACAGAGCTTGGGTATGGATCATCATGGTCATTGCAGTGGCTAGTAAGTGCATACTTGCAATATCGGCAACTGTCACCACTAATATGCCAAAGTGGAAGCAATAGGCTTCATTTCCCGCTCTATATCCGCCCAACACGTCTCTGAACGCATGCCCTACGTACTACAATTTTCTCTTATTATCCTCGCGCCCGTCCTGATGGCAGCTTGCTGTTATATCCTGTTCGGCCGTATCCTCTTCCTTATCGTCCCGGCCGAAGCACGGACTTTTCAGCTCTGCTGGGTTCCTCCTCGCTTTATCACTCCGATCTTCGTGGGCTTTGACATCGTGGCCCTGCTACTTCAGCTAGGCGGGGCAGTCTTGATCACATCAGTCGATGGTACTAGCAGTGATGCGAAGGGCAAGTTCGACACTGGTCGCAATATTGCACTGATTGGTGTCATAGTCCAGTTGATCGCCTTTGGGCTATTCTCCATTGCTGCGTTTCGGTTCAACTTCACGTCGGAACGGTTCGTGAAGGCTGTCGGCGAGCAATTTGAAATGCTTGAGAGCAGTGGTGCAAGACCTGGTGGTGCCAGGAAGAGTGCCAACTGGAATGCTTTGCTGAGAGTAGTCAACTTTTCTACTCTGATGATTCTTGTAAGTGCTTTATACTGATCTTACGCTCAACGTAGGTCATCGCTGATCTCTCCTACAGATACGTTCGGTCTACCGTCTGGTCGAGTTCACCGAAGGCAAGAATGGCTATATCAATTTGCATGAGTGGTGCCTGTATGTCTTTGATGCATTGCCAATCCTCCCATGTGCGGCATTGTTCGTGTACTGGCATCCGGGGAAATACCTCCCACATCTGGGATTTAGACTGCCGAAGCACGCCCGATAGATACTGATTGACCATTTCCTTCATTGAGGGAGAGGTGGGCTTCACAAAATAGTATTGGCGGACTCCTCGTGGAGGTTTGTAGATTGTGTTCAACTTGCATTTTGGGCTAACTATGTGAAATCTATGCAACTTTGTTATACTAGAGTAATATCCCGCAACTTTACATCGACACCAACTTGCTCCCCATTCATAATCCCATGCACATACGCTGCCCCAACCAGCTGGATTTCGTCATCCGTCTCGGTCCCCCTTAGCACCATCGCGGCCCCCGAGCCCGCCAAAACCCACACCTCATCCCCAACCGCCATCGAGGCCGGTCCCAAGCCCATGTACCGATTTGCAGTGACAAATAGCCTCCGTCGACCATGCTTCTGTCTTAGCGCATTATAAAACTCTTGTCCCTCTGCAGGAAGCTGTAATGTATCGCTCTCATCCCAGGGCAGCCATGAGGAACTGTAGTATGCTTTGTCGACCTCATCGATAGAGGGTGTAAAGCACTGGTCTTCAGCAATCCCAAGAAACTGCAGCTTATACAACAAATGAGTCAATGTCTGGAGGTCCGGCTGACTGAGGTTCGTTTCCGGATCTGCGACAGCACGCGTGAGTTCCTCCACGGACAATTCCGAGAGAGGGGGACTCGACCAGGTCTTCCGAACATGGTATGCAGCCGAGAGGAGATCAACGACATCCTCTGGATCTTTTTTTGCAGAGTGCGCTGTTTCAGCAGCTTTGACGCAGACAAGACTGCACACCATTGTTTTAAAATGGTCCCCGTAGGACGAAGGAGCTGGCATTGAGCCATCAAGGGCCTGGTCCGCACAGAGGGTGCGCCACAGCGCTTCTGTTCTCGCTTGGCCGGTGTGGTAAGGGACAGGAAGCAGAAGAGCGAGTTCCAGCCACCTTGGGTCAAAGAACATGGACATCTGCCCGGGTCCGCTGGTGGTGTTCCCTATCGCGAGAACCGAGTCAAACTTAACACCGGCCACAGGAAGTTTGTTCCAGGAACTGCCCATGATGGACCTCATGGGCGAATCTCCGGCTGCATGATGATTGGCGCACATCATATTGCAGAAGTTGGCGCTGTAATCCGGAACCCAGGAGGGTAGGTCGGCAATATTCCTAAGGGACTCGTCGTGGACGGCGGAAAGAATGCGCAACTCGCCTGCCTTCTGGATGATCTCCTTAGTTGCTCTGGCGAAGACCTCTCCTACGGACAGAGAGTAGTCCGGCTGCCAATCGACCGTACCACCCTCACGGAGCAGACCATAAAGCCCAAAGATCTGGTCCCTGGGGTCGGTCGCGTTGAAGGTCCAGGTGTCAAAGATGAGATTCTCCAGCGACAGCTCTCGAGGAACGGTGGCTTCGTCGCCCTTCTGCAACCGCTCCCGCCACTGAGTGAGATATACCAGCTCGCTCTCAAGAGCTGCCACTGGCCGATGCGGTGCAATAAATGCAGTTGACGTCGGTCGACCCAGCAGCTCTTGTCGAAAGTAGATCTGCTGTGCCACGGTGTGGAATGCTTTCCACGGGATCTCACGAGTCCCGCAGTAGCCCATGATGATGTCCGAGAGGATGTTCTCCTGGACGATCCAGAGGCGCCGAAAGTAGGGACGTTGAAAGAGGGCCGCGAGGGCAGTCCACTCCTCCATCGAAACATAAGGGATCCTTGCAGCAGCGTAGCTCTCTTCAGGTTGCTCTCTATATGGCTGTATCTCCATGCTTCGGATGAAGTCTCCTGCCGCGGTATCCAGCTTCTCGATAGCCTTTATCGCCATATCGCTGTAGGGATCCCCGGGCCCAAGCCAGACAAGCGTAAAAGCTGCGTTCTTGTATATCTGATCCATGATCGCAACCTGCGCTGCCCTCTCCGCGATATCATCCTGGTTGATACAAATCTGATCAATCCAGCACCATCGTTCTGGACCTTCAGGCCAATCCACTCGCGGCTCGAGCCTTCCTCCCTTCTGCATGACCTCTTCCAGGTACCGGATAATCTCCTCATAGCCACCCTGCCTCGCATGATCAAGCGGAGTATTCCCCCGATTATCCGCAATGCACGCATCCGCACCCGCAGAAACCAACAACTCGACACCCTCGCGACTTCCCACCTGCGCCGCGTAACTCAACGGCGTCACGCCCCATTCATCCCTCACATTGACGTCCACACCAGAGCACAGAAGCGGCTGAATCAGGTCCTCCTTCCCGGCAATAGACGCCCAATGAAGCGACGTCCGGAGAAGTTTCCTCCGATTACCTCTGTTGCAGTATTTCGCCCACGCGTCTCTGGGGACGGAGACGAGCGCATCGTACGCATTTCGAGTGATGTATAACAACTTCCCGTTGACAGATATACATTCTCTGTGCTCTGGGGGGTAATTCTCTGAATATCTGTCCCTGGTTTCCTGGACCTGGGCGAGTTCGCTGTGCGGGTTGGCCCAGGTGTAGGACATGGCATGGTACAAAGGCCCATGTTTCAGATCGACGTGTTTGATGGTGCAATGTAGTAGGCCATCGGGGTCTTTGTGATCAACTCGTAAGAGTCGGATTGATGTAGAGTTGGGCAGGGGCTCGTAGTCATATGTTTTATGGGTCTGGGGAGTGATCCGCGACATCCTATTCCAGGTGGTGATGGTGTCTCTTAGTTCTGAATTGCTCTTTGACTGGAAGGTTACGATCTTTTCCAACTCCAAATGTGTGTCGAGGGGGAAGAGACCCAGGTCTGAAGGCTGACTGAATACGAGATTCAAGATCCAAGCGAAGCATCTAGCTAGATACGGCAAGCCATTGGGAGAAAACAAAACAAAACAACAAAAAAAAAATTCTGTAAGGTCAATAAGTCTGTTAGTATATATATTTTCTGCTAGTAGCGAAATCTAGTTTATATGAAATCAAATTAGGCTACGGCCTGTTACTGGCAACGAGCATGGTATTATTTCAATCAATTAGGGTTTGATCCATGATTGAATGAGGTTTTTATGGATATTTGCCCCACAGAGGAAAGGAGGAATGAAATAGTAAATCTAGGGCATAGACCACTGCTTCTGTTATATTGTGAGTCTTTGCTCGAAACTTCCAGCTTTCCGTTCTGTTAGTTGAGGACTGAGGTCCAGTATAGTCCCTCTATGATGGAATGGAAGCAATAGTCACCGACCATTCAATTTATAGGCGATAAACACATCGCCTACCGTATTGATGAATGTCCATGGGGAATTACGCTGCATGATATATGGCCAAATCTCAAGAACACAATCAGCCACGCTATCCAAATCGCTCATATTAGCTTGAACATTGGTACTGGGAGTGGAAGCGAAGCCTTCTTTCACAACTTCATTAATCGAATGTACCAGGTGATGCTCTGATTTTACACCCCAAACGTGAGCTTCACTCTTTTGAATTGCAACGCGACTCGCCAGAGAGGGAACAAAGAATTTACTAACCTGATAGAGGACGATTATTGACGGTTCCTTTGAGTTCCCGCAGCCATTTATCAAGGAAAACGGCACATTCTAGACCGCATCACGCAGCCTCAACGTTCAGAATCAAAGCCTGGTTACGTTTAACGTACTCAATGTCGAGTTTAACTAATATGCCCATTGTGTGATGGCGTGTTGAGCGGTGAGTTGTTGGCTCCACTGCGTTTCCCAGCTGGCATTGCACGAAGACGATCCGCGATGCTGACAGGATCCCATGAGTGAGACTCTCGGGACCGTTCGTCACCACTCAAGAAGCAGTTGCGGATATAAGCAAAACTCAGCCTTGCACCTGACGTAAAGGTCAGAGGGCATTGGGGTCAAAGGGCTCGAGATTGGACTCTGGCGTTTTCTGCCAGGCAGTTGTCCACCTACGTAAGGCGGTTCTGAAAGCATCGCAATTAGATGAGACCTTGTAGTGTGATATTTGTGCAATAAGCCAAGACAAGAAGAAATTAGCTTACTGGAATAGCTCCTGCCGATCTGATGACCGCCGAACAACAATCTCTGATAAAAGACGAAGGCTACTGGGAAAAGGGAGAAAGGGACTGGACGTCGATCAAGTTAGATTGCTGGATCTGTGGGGGACCCACCCTTCTGTGTCCTTATTTTAGAACCTTTCTACCAGCCAACACGGTAGTTCACAATGCCTCATTGTTGGGGCGGCCACTAGCCTACCCCCTACCCTCACATGATTCAAAGGGTCTACTCCCATTGCGGTGACAATTATCCCACTCCAAGACTCCCGATTCAAGCCGGCATGGCATGACTCATGAGCGCGTGGATATTACATATGCAAGTCACAAATACAAAGACGCAGGATCCTTTTAACTTTGATCTATACTGCATCACAATAATGAAGTCTTCATCTCTCACTGCCAAATGCCTCCTCGAGCCCATCAATCTACACAACACGGATCAATTCGCTGAGCTCCAAAAGCAACGTACAATCTGCGGCTGGTTCTCCGACCCGCAGACCCTCCAGACTTGGAAACAAAAACAACAAGAAAACCTCAAAGCCCTCTTCTGGATCACCATCCCCGATCACAGCACTAGTGATAACAAAGGCATTCGCATTCGCGCAGGCCACATCGCCCTCGACGCATACTGCGACCCGCCTGACCCCGACCTCGCGCGCGCAGACAAGTCCGTGCTGACCATCAGCTCATTCTTCATCCTGCCTGAATACCGCTCCTACGGGCTGGGACGGCATGCGATGCGCTTGATTGAGGAAATGGCCGTTGTGGAGCCGTATGGTAGCCCGCGCTGCCGATTCATTACGCTTAATGCGCAGAGTAAACGGTACCTGTACGATGAGGGGCCCGAGTGGCGGGGTCTCTGGGAGAGACTGGGCATGCCGCCGCCGGCGTTTAGTATTCAGGAGTGGTATGAGAGTCTTGGGTATGTGAGCTGGAAGGAGGAGCCGCTCTATGAGCAGAGGACGCTAGATGGGGAGGTGGTGAAGCTGTGGGAGGCGTTTATGAGGAAGGAGGTGCAGGCAGAAACTTCTGTTAATCAATAGACTGAATTTGCATATGGCTCTCTCCGAGTCTCTAGTCTCGGAGTACAAGGCATGGTTGTTTCTCCATGTGTCGGGAGACAAAGGAGGGTGAAACAATGTATTGTATTCCCTATACTTCATGATTGTCGCACATTGCCGGTGCCGCCGCAATGCCGCAGCTGTCTCATGCTCAGAGACAATGACACTCAAGACAGATGATGCGATGTCTAAGACAACGGATGGAGAGGCCTATAAATCTTCATATCTGTCAAGGTGTCAGAACTTGAATCTACCCATGCAATTCAATCTCCCTCCAAGTCTGTTCTGTGATCGCTGTTTAGAATCTGAAAAATGGCACCAGAGCTGTACAAAATCTCTCCTGCCAGTCTGAAGTTTCTCGAGACCCCAGAACTATGGAAGATCATCGAGTCAGACGGTGAGCTCGCACCCCGTGCCAGAGAAATCGTGCAGAAACGCTTCATTGACAACAACATCTACACCGTCCCAAGCGCCAGAGCCTTCAAAAAGCTGACTGACCACTCATCGGACCCCATCGCTGACATTATCAGGTACGACCGTATCAAAACGCTAAAGAGCCTCGTCGGCGCCGGTCTCAGCCTCCAGCACTACAGCCGCAGCGGCTGGAAGCTCCTCGGCCTGGCTCTGGCCTCCAAAGCCGAGCGCATCTCGCGGTACCTCATTGACACTTCCTCTCCCGAGGATCTTTGCGGACGCATAGGCGCTACCAATGACTGCGAAGACGGCACGTTCCTCTCTCTCGCCGCGACCTGGGATGCATCGATCTTCGCGCGTTTGTGGGACCGCGTTCGACACCTCCCCAGCAAAGAGCGCAGATTGTCTGACGACGCCATGTACGCGCTTTGCAAATTCTGCGATGCCAGTCTGGCGGAGCTTTTAATGGCCGATGGAGTCGATCTGGCTTCGTTTGTTCATGGCGCTTCGGGCGAGACGGCCTGGCATGCGGCGGCGGAGTGTGCCACCGATCTGGAGTTTCTGGAGTGGATTGCTGTTCGATCGCCGGGGACTATAAATGAGAGGACAGTTGATGGTACGACGCCTCTCATGAAGGCTGCGGCTTGCAATCGTTTGCCAGAAATTGTTGTCTTTCTTCTCTCGCGTGGTGCGGATCGTGCGCTGGGAAATGATGCGGGTGCCACTGCGGCCAGTCTAGCGCGGCGGTATGGTAACCAGGCGTTGGTGGATTTGCTTACGGACGAAGAGTAGTTTGTTTTTTCTTGGGCTATAATCCTTTTTGCTTTGACTGGCTGTTGTCGTTGGCGCGCGAGCTCGTCCATTTTGTTCGCCTGTTGTATGTCCCGCTGTTATAGTCCAATGGAAGGCATATCTCGATTCATCAACGTAGCTTCACCTCTATCAGCACCGTTCAAGTAAGCAAAGTATTAGTACCTCCACTTTGATGCATATACAGGGATGATCCCATCTTGATTCGCTGTCAGGCAAGGGCTCGATGCATGAAATACGCGTCTCCCCCTTGTTGAGTCGGTGAACTGGAGGTGGTTCATCGACCTCACCCCGCCATTTGTGCAAACCGAAAACTGAACAGTCCGTCAGATACTTAACATTATACGTAGTTATCAATCATATCTGAGAGCCTGATAGTCACAGATGAAGGTCATTATAGTTGGCGGTGGGATCGCCGGACTGGCCGCTGCGATTGGACTCCGTCGTGCCGGCCACAAGGTGCAGGTAAGTCTCTGTTAGAACAGGTTGAGTTGAGAGAAACTAAGCATGCCAGATTTTCGAACGCTCCTCGTTCCTCCGCGAAGTCGGTGCAGCAATCCATGTCCAGCCGAACGCCTCCCGGATTCTCTCACATTGGGGTTTCGACCCTAAGAGAGCTCGCTTTGTGAAGGGTCTTCGAACAATGGTGGTACCAGGAACATCGCTCACATCCAACGTCGGGGTGGACTGCTCCCACTTTGTTAAGACGTATGGTGCACCCTGGTATCTGGCTCATCGGGTCGACTTGCACTCCGAACTGCGGCGCCTGGCGACGACATCGGATGCGCCGGGATTCCCCGTGGAGATCATCTTGCGGTCTGAGGTAGTTGGCTTCGACGCTGAGAATGGGTCGATTACTTTGGCCGATGGGTCAATTCATCGAGCGGACCTTGTTGTCGCTGCAGATGGTGTACATACTACCGCTATTCACCAGGTCATCGGCCATGCGACGCCGGCTGTCGCCACGGGTTCCGCTGCGTTTCGGTTTCTGATTCCGACGGAGGATATCAAGCAAGATTCTGAGACGGCGCACCTTTTGGAGGATGGTTTGATGAGGATATACGTTGCGGAAGGTGTACGGCGACTAATCTGGTATTCGTGTGCCGAGTAAGGCCCTCAATCATTACATGGTGGAGCATCACTCATGAGGACCAGTAACACAGTTGAGAATTTTGTGGGCATACATTTGTATGAGCGCGGCGATGGTCAAAAAGAAGGTTAGTATCCATATCTTCCAGTTCATTCTTCAAGTACCGACTGTCGGATAGACTGGAACCTGTCCGCCGATGTCAGCGACGTTCTCGCTCAATACCAGGACTTTCATCCAACGCTTCTAAGAATTATCAAGTAAGCCTATCAACATCAGCAAAAATCGCACACTAACCAAGCACAGAAAAGCAACGAGCATCAAACGGTGGCCGCTCCTCTACCGCGATCCCATCCCAACCTGGAGTCGCGGACGCCTCGTGCTGATAGGCGATGCTGCACACCCAATGCTCCCTCGTACGTCATTCCCCATTGCAATCTGCAGTAGCTAACCTCTCCAGACCAAGGCCAAGGCGGCGCCCAGGCAATCGAGGACGGCGGTGCCCTGGGTGAGATCTTCGCGCGCATGCCGGATCACCCGACACAAGACGACATCCGGGATCGTCTAGCGCTGTTTGAGAAGGTGCGTGTCCACCGTGCGTCTGTAATAACAATATTCTCCAATGCCGGGCAGGACCAGGGGTGGAAGGTCAAGGAACGCGCGCAGCAGTATATGCCGGAGGGGGCCAAGGTCCCTTCGTCACCGCCGGAGTTTATGGAGCATAATTTTCGGTGTGACGTGTTGGAGGAGAGTCGGCGGTTGTTGGAGTTGTATCTGAGTGGAGAGTCGGTGGTTTGAGTGCTCTAGAGTATACGCTATGCAGTTTGTGTGCATTCTCTGGTTTTGATGAGCAGACATCGGTAGGTTTATAAATGTAGTTCAGGGGCATTGAAGAGTCGGTCAATATATGCTGCGGCATGTGTCAGATAGTCATAGAACTGTGACTTCTGGTCCTACGGCTTATAGTAGAGGGAGCGTGTCTATAGGAGGTTTACCACATGGTGTCTCCATATACAGTCAAGCTGAGGTACGCCAATCTTCCCGTCGGCTGTCTTGTGAGCCACAGCTATTACTGATTTGTTTGCTATATCCGATAATATACCCCAAATTTCCTGCCTCCCATAAAATATTCTTATGCAATCTAGAGTGGGGGTTGAGAGCTAACTCCTCATCCCCAGTCGACGCCTCAAAGCGAATGTTGGATCAAGCATCATAGTACAGGTGGCTGGCGAAGACGAATAATGCCTCGTTGCAACATCAATAGACTAAAGTGTCAAGGGCTGAGCCCAGTTGCATTTCACTGACACAAGGCTTGTACTGTATGCCTTGAGGCGATTGACATAGTAGCAACTGCTTCACCTACTGATCAATGTTAAGTATTAGTATAAGAAACTAAGTAAATAGAGTTCAGTCAACCAATAGGGCTGGTAGCTCAGTGGTAGAGCGTGAGATTGCAAATCTTAAGGTCGCGTGTTCGATCCACGCTTAGCCCTTCTTTTTTCGTATCTTTACCACTATCCCTTCGTATTCTGCAGCGCTACTGGAAACTTTGTCTTTCTTTATGTTTCATTTTATTTTTATCTAAATCTCTGGTTTCCCCCGTCGCACTGTGATTAGCTGTCGGTGCAATTTTTGCAGACGGGTTGCCATGTGAAAGTCCCTGTTACCTCGGCCTTGCATATATACCATGTGGGAACAGACAGTCTAATCATACTCATACACCATATGGTGAAGAACAAAAAATCGCATCTGCATGCTAAATCTCTAAAAAACATCATCGTGTGTGGATATACAAAGAAAATGAGCCGCCGAGGCCAGTAGGTATCAATAATATACATCCCTCCAAAAACAATCCATCTCTCTTTCAATCTACGCCCTTCCCGTTTTCACCTCATACATAGTAGTAACCTGTATCCCTCCCTCGGCGAACTTGCCCGACTCTTCATCCATGTGCTGACCATGACCACCACTTACATCATGAACGTAGGTCGGCCCACTCTGACTCTGCTCGCGAAGGATGAACTCGTCGCTGGCGTGGTCGCCCAGTTTACTCGTATGCGAAACCAAGGGATCCGGTTTGGATTTGCCGAAGACGGAGAGGGAGTAGCTTCCGCTTCCGCCGTAGCGATGCGCGTTCTTGGAGGAGGGGTCTTTGGAGGAGCCGAGCCAGACGGAGGAGCTGAAGAGGGGTTTGATGCAGGGGGCGTTGACGGCGATGATTGCAACGAACTGGTAGTTAGCTGTTAGCGAGGAAACGGTTGATTGGGGGGAAGGGGGCATACGGTTTCACGGATGGCCCAGATGGTGCTGGTGTTGATGCTGTTGATGCTCTGCAGGGAGAGGATGCAGCGGAGGAGGGCGGCGCACATGACGAAGACACCGCCGCAGAGGAGGACGCCGATGACGAGTTTTCTGTTTTTGTTAGTGCTCGCGTGTGCAGGTTGGAAATGATGTGCGTACCGGCGCAATGCTAATCGGACTTTGGCGAGCAGGGGAACGGGGATCGAGACCAGGACGGCATCCGTACTGTGCTGGTTAGTCTCTTCGCTGGTTGATTTCGTGCCTGCAACTTACCAGACGTTGGTTACGGCGAGGACGATGTAATTTATTCGGTCGACAGTGCATTGTTCTAATGGGTCAGAATCGCATCGTTGTATGCAGAGTTTCAGCGATGATGCTTACCTCCAGGATCCGGGTATATCTGCCAATGCTTTTGTATCGGGAGGCAGTGGAAGTAAATGGTGAAGATGACCGCGACATAGGAAAACACGCACAGCACAGCGTTGATCTTGACAAGCTTCTGCTGCATGAGACCCAGTCTACCATGGTTAGCACCTTGTCTGGAGGGTAAATGGAAACGTACGTCAAGCGGTTGTAGAAGAATAACATGCAAGCCTTGAGACACCAGATGAGTGTCACATAGCAGGTCCATCCAGCGAGCAGACATTTGGAGCCGATGACAAGACTCTTGACCTGCTCCGGGGTCAAGGCCGCTCGCTGAGCATCAGTGAGACCGATGTTGGCACCATGTTGGCCTGTCCAGTCAGCCGATTATCCGTCGTGATCGGTCGAGATTACTCACCGATAAGTTCCAACATGGTGAGTTCGGCCTGCATATCTCTGTCAGTGGATACAGTGTCATTCTGGCGAAGACGCGGGAGAACCCACGGTCCAAAAGAGCATTGCGATGATGGCAAAGTAATCATCACCCTGCCAGTTCTTCACTCCAACCACCTTCCATCGTGCAAATATTCGACCAAGGATGATGAGAACCCCAATTCCGTATTCCGTCCAGGCCTCCTTCTGAAACGGGGTAGCCTGTGGCATCTTGGGAGACTGGCTAAATGAACAGGAACAGGACGTGGGACGCAAGTGATCGTACGATGTCAGATGCTATATCTTAAATTAACCAGCGTAACGTGTCCCGGATGGCGCTTGCTACTCATGCACTTGGAAGTTGACCGGCGCACTGCCATGGATGTTAGTGGATCTGTGTCAGGTAAAATACCTTCAAGCTTTGTCTTTACCAGTGCATGGAGGTGCCTGTCAGGGGAAACCCAGCGACAAGATTTTGGGTTCAGGGAATGCCAATCTAAGTTTGCATATTCTGGACCAGAGCTGTGGGCTCTCGTTCCCTGGTAAGGATGGATAGAATTATGGTAGCTTTCGTAATAGTGGAAAATCGAACCAGACAAAGAGACTTGTTGGATGATCTACATAACAATAAGGTGTCTGGACGACGCCAATACGCCGGTCTCGGCATGAGACAATGTGCCTTTTGATTCCTGGGAAGACTTTCCTGGACCCTGGTCGATGGTCCCATAAAGTGCGACATGGACCATTGAAGCTTGCTTCCCATTATTCTCTAGACTGTTGCCCAGTCCTTTGGTTGACGACGATCGTTGAAAGTCTAACACACCCCTGACTAGGGCTATTACTCATAGAAAGCTGTATTAGAGTTTACAATGAGAAATACGAGAACGTAACTATTCCAGCCATGGTGGCGCTGGCTGCTTTTAATCACGGCATATCTGCTTTTAAGCTTTTACGGCAGTCTGCACGATGGGAGAATTTGCTTTTTATCCAGCTCACATGCAGATATAAGTCGAGCAATCTGTCGTTTTGAAAGCAGGCAATTTCCTTCTCTCGAGTAAGTAAACACACCGCATCCTTACTATCTTCACGTTAATAGTACAAGGAACTAAGGAGCGAGCCGAGACTAGACTCAAAGGTCCGTAAGTTGGAGTAACGTCCCATCCTCGGGTTTAAAGTTGATTGGCTTGCACCCGTGCGGCATGGGTTTCCCTATCGAGTCGTCGTAAATGGGTATCCAGAGTCTCAGTACGGAAATAGGCATGTATGAGGTGAGAGAAACGGGAAAAAGGCCAGCCCGTGCCCTAACTCGTAACAGGTTAGGCGTCTGCGCTACGAAGCGCGAACAAATTGCATCGACTAAATTGACACTTCGGAGCTCGGAAAGTGGAGGCCAACGGGAGACTTAGGGCCATTATTATTTTCGTGTTCAAGCCACCAAGGCACGACGGCTTACCAGAACCAGTAAAAGAGCAGCAACACTACGCCCAGAACTCTCTCGGGGAACTTCCTGTCTTTGGCCAGGGCGGTCCTGATCCACTATTTTTCTGGGGTGATTTTCCAGCCAAGTCAATATTAGTCCCGCCCGTTGACGTTTGAGGACGGGCGTACTCCTTATGGAGGAGACCTGTCATATGTGGGAGCACATTTGGCTCTGAGGACTGCATGATTCATGGACGTTGTGTTCTGCAGATGTCCGATTTACTAGATACAATATATCCCTTTTCTACTCCGTCCGGGGTCGATGATATAACCTGTGAAGATTACCGAACTCCATGGAAGAGAACGTGTCACAGGCTGTCTGTCTGCTCGTGGGAATGATCGCCGATTCTTCCCGCCAAGAAGAAGCCAGCAGGGATGATGCAGAAGTTGATACAGACTATCTGGAGACCAATTTCGCTTTCTCCCAAAATGCTGTATGGTTGCCAGACCAGTTCTGGCCCCCATCCCTCTGGCTATTGAGGCATTCATGAGGAGACGATCGTCGATGCCTCAGGGCTTCCCAAGAAAGATCCAATCAGAGACCATGATAAACGATCATTTCTTCCACCAGGCCAATAGAGTTCGGCCGTCACAACGGCCAGAACACGGATTATTATTTTCCGAATGAGCAGGACCATTTTCGTCAACGCGCGACTTCCTTCACAGCCGGCCCCGCTCGTACACGCTGCGACTTTCCCGCTCTGATCATGGTCGACAGGCCGGCTCTCCTGGGTCTCTTCAGGAGTGGCATAAGCGAACGGCTTGGTGACACGAGAGACCTTAGCTTCGCCTTGCCCCTCATGCACATGTCCCAATTGCCCATAATAAGGGGGAATTGTCGTCAGGATGATACTCCAGCCTGACCTTGACGCTCTACTCAAATTCGGTCATCAAACACCAAAGACACACAGACGGCATCATGGGTTCGATTGGGAATACACCAGATGTATATGACTACATTATCTGTGGGTGAGTATATTAGCAAGTATACCACTCGCGGGCCCTAACTCACCATTCGCAGTGGAGGAACCTCTGGTTGTGTAGTCGCAGGTCGGCTTGCTGAGAATCCTGATACCAAAATCCTCGTCATCGAAGCCGGACAGCACAATCGGGACCTGGAAAATGTACACATGGCCGGAGGGTAGGTGATTACCTGAGTTGAACCTTTGCCTCGTGGCTAACTCCTTATAGATGGTCGAACAACTTCGACTCAGAGACCGACTGGAACATAATCACAAAACCAATGCCCGGGGTTGACAATCGCCAGGTGAAACTCAGTCGTGGTCGGTTTCTCGGCGGTTCTAGCGGATGCAATGGTACACTGTGCATACGAGGTGCCAAACAGGACTATGATGACTGGGAACTGGAAGGTTGGAGTGGCGAGGAGTTCTTTGCTGCCATGAGAAAGGTAGGTATTTTTCATCATAAGAAAGCAGATTGAGAGATACTGACTGTATAGGCGGAAACCTTCCACACCAAGCCCTGGTTCCAAGCGGACCAGAAGAGCCACGGGTATTCCGGCCCTCTGCACACCGAACCTCATGACCTTGCCCCTATTGCCAATCTCCTCTTGGATTCCTTCGTGTCACAGGGTTTGCCTCTACACCACGACATGTTCAGCTCGGGCGACATACCCCATGGATGCGGCCACGTGCCTCGAACGGTCTACAAGGGCATTCGGTCCACTGCGGCGGACTACATCACCAAGGAATACCACCGCAATAATGTGACGATCCAGACCGACACCACCGTCGACCGTGTCGTGCTCGAACAGGGTCCGGATGGACTCCGAGCCACCAGCGTCATCACCCAGCTGGCGGATGGGACACCGCGCACATTCCACGCGCGAAAGGAAATCATCGTCTCTGGAGGAGCATACTGCAGTCCCGCCATCCTCATGCGCTCAGGAATCGGCGCTCGCGAGGAATTGGAGCAGCACGGCATCCCTTGCCAAGTTGACCTCCCCGGCGTAGGCAAGAACCTCATGGACCATTTGGTAAGACCATCCCTCCGACCACATCCACACGATACTCACATCGCAGATCGTCTTCATGTTCTACGAAACCGAAAAAGAAGGCCTCACGACCGACTTCCACGTCTACCACGACAACAACCTCGCCAAAACCTACCAGCAGTGGAAAGAACACAAGTCCGGCTTCCTCTCCACCTTCCCCTTCGGCTCCTTCGCATTCGCCCGCATCGACGACCGTCTCAAGGACGAGCCCCTCTGGCGCGATGCCCCCCGCCAACCCGGCCGCGACCCCATGGGCCTCACCCCTAAGCAACCCAACATCGAGTTCTTCACGACGGAGTGCTACGGCGGTCCCAAGCAGTACAACCAGTTCCCCATCGACCACAAGCACGCCTTTTCCATGATTGCCGAGCTCTTCGCGCCCAAGTCCCGCGGTACCGTGACGCTCAAGTCCAAGGATCCAAAGGAGAACCCGGTCGTCGACTGCAACTATCTCTCTGACCCATTGGATATGCTCGTGTTGACCGAGGCGTGTCGGTTCGGCAATGAGATTGTGATGAACGGTGCGGGAACGAAGGATATCGTCAAGGGGTCGTGGCCGCCGAATCTCAAGCACCATACGTACAAGACGAGGGAGGAGTGGATTCCGTATGTCAAGGAGCATGCGACGACTTGTAAGCCATCCGTACTCGCAACATGCTGTCCTATATCTAACTGACGGGATAGGCTACCACGCGTCTGGAACATGTGCAATGGGCAAAGATGACAATCCGATGGCAGTGCTGGATAACAAGCTGCGGGTGAAGGGAGTGGCTGGTCTTCGAGTGGCGGATTGCAGTGTCATGCCTACGCTACATGGAGGACATACCCAGATGCCTGCATATGGCATTGGGGAGAGGTGTGCTGACTTTATCAAGGAGACTTGGTAATTGCCCGTTGATCAATTCCAATATATGTCCTGGCAGGTATCGTAGGTCATCCATTTAAATGGTTATATTTATGTTGCGACTGTTTGTAGTCGGAGCTGTAAGGTACGTATATAAAAGAATTCGCATTCTGAGCAGATTACTTCATTTCTTTTGGCAAAATGAAGAGACGTGATTCTGCAAATGATTTGGAAGGAAGCGGAGGAAAAATGAAAAATAAAAACACAGGACTAAGCGTGGATCGAACACGCGACCTTAAGATTTGCAATCTCACGCTCTACCACTGAGCTACCAGTCCTGGTCGGGACTGAGTGGCAAATATTGTGTCATATCATTCAAAATATATACAGAACGAGGAAAAACTCTGCAAAAAGTCGGAGGCGCGTCTACCACAATCTAGACGGAAGACGCTGTACAATAATATTGTTGCCTGGGACTGATCGAGAGTGCATAACATATCTTTTTCCTTGACTTGATTCCTTATATGAAGATCAGACAGTGCTGTAGAATGTTCCTTGGCAAGGCTTGATGATCCACCTACTGAAACGGTCGCTATATTCTATCCAAGGACCTCCCCTCTCTATTCCTATCATGATATCCATCTAGACATGAATCTGTAGGGCTTGGACAAGTCAAGCACTCGTGTTCACTAGAGTTAGGTTGAACAGATCCACTGTCACTCAGACCACATCGTGTGGTCTTCCCTTTTGTAGCACTGGCTCGAGTCTCTTTTACATAATAGTTTGCCTCTTCCGGTGGATGGACCCGTCAATTTCTGACAGTTGTATCTCCACTGGCTAGGCACGGTCCAGAAAAAATGACACAACTGAGGGGCAGAAATTTTCATTCGCCATCGGAGCTGATCTTCTCACTGAGGCCTCGACAGCTGTCTAACTGCACCTGCGTACCTGTCTGGCATCATGGCTGTTCAAGACAATATGACCTCGGATGCCAAGGGTCTGGAGGTATCCAGCGCTGAAAAGCGTCGGAGATTAGCAGACAAGGTCCGTTTGCGCTCGAATAAGGTAAACTCGCTGCGAGGCGACCACCATCACAGCGATGAGGAGAGCAATGAGGAGGTACAGGAATCGGAGACGCCCGACCTGAAGCGGCAGTTGAAGGATAGACATTTGCAGATGATTGCCATCGGTCAGTATCTGGTACTTTACGGAGAAAAAAAAGTCTAATGGCCATCAGGAGGAACAATTGGAACCGGTCTGTTTATCAGCAGTGGAACAGCCATTGCGCATGCTGGTCCTGTCGGGGCTCTGATCGCCTACATCTTTGTCGGGACGATCGTGTATTCGGTGATGACTTCGCTGGGAGAAGTCGCGACGTACATCCCCACCGCGGGCGCCTTCACTTCGTATACCACACGACTGGTCGATCCCAGTCTGGGATTTGCCATGGGATGGGTCTACTGGTTCAACTGGGCTTCGACATTCGCGGTGGAATTGACGGCCTCCGGGATGATTATCCAATACTGGAGAGAGGACTTGTCGATTGCCATCTTCATCGGGGTGTTCTGGGTGTTCATCACACTTATCAATTTCCTCCCTGTCGGCTTCTACGGAGAGCTCGAGTTCTGGTTCTCGGCCATCAAGGTGCTTACTGTTCTTGGTTTCATGATCTTCGCCATCTGCATCGATGCTGGGGTAGGCAAGCAGGGCTACCTGGGATTTCACACCTGGAAGGACCCCGGCGCCTTTGCACCATACCTCATCGAATCGAATGTGAATACCGCCAAATTCGTGGGATTCTGGGCCGTCCTGATCCAAGCCGGCTTCTCCTACCAAGGCACTGAGCTTGTTGGTGTCGCCGCCGGAGAGACCGAGAACCCCGAGAAGACAGTCCCCTCCGCCATCCGCAAGACCTTTTTCCGCATTCTCATCTTCTTCGTCCTGACGATCTTCTTCATCGGTCTGCTGGTCCCCTACGACAACCCCAACCTGGTCACTGACACCTCCAACGCCTCTGCCTCCCCCATGGTCATCGCCGCCAACCTCGCCGGCGTCCAGGTCCTCCCCGGCCTGATCAACGCCGTCCTTCTAACCGTCGTCCTGTCCGCCGCCAACTCCAACGTCTACAGCGGCAGCCGCGTGCTCCTCGGTCTCGCGCGCGAGGGCTTCGCCCCGCAATGGTTCGCCAAGGTCACGCAGCGCGGCGTCCCCTACATCAGCGTGGCCTTCACCGCCGCCTTCGGGCTGCTCGGCTTCCTCAACCTCTCCGAGTCCGGCGGCAAGGTCTTCAACTGGCTGGTCAACATCTCCGGCGTGGCCGGGTTCATCTGCTGGGCGTCCATCAACGCCTGCCACATTGCGTTTATGCGCGTGTTGGCCGCGCGCAATATCTCCCGGGATACCCTGCCCTACAAGGCCATCTGGCAGCCGTGGCTGGCCTACTACGGACTTTTCTTCAACGTCTTGATCATCTTCACGCAAGGGTTCACGGCGTGGATCCCCACGTTTGATGTCTCGAATTTCTTCGTCGCGTATGTCTGTCCGATTCTGTTCGTCGTGCTGTATCTGGGCCATAAGATTGTCTTCCGGACGAAGTTTGTGGATCCCCTCGAGGCGGATCTGGATACCGGACGCGTCGAGACGAAGAGTACCTCGTGGGAGACGTCTGCTCCGAACAAGGGGTGGTTTGAGAGGGCCAAGGGTCGGTTTATTGGCTAGCATAGTCAACTGTACAGAATAATAGACATGAGGAATAGATATAGATGTAGATATATATAGATTGAATGACATAACTCTGTTCGTCCTATATGCTTCTATCTATCCATCACCACTACTCCGTACAAACGCATGCATCTTTTACTATAGTACAGTACATTTACCAAGATTAAATCCACCGAAACATCCTCGCCATGGATGCAAAACCCCCCAGAAACGCCGTCACTCCCGTCAACACCACCAACACCCCATACTCAGACCCATACGCCCCAAACGCCTCCGCCTTCCACCCACCGACTTTCAGCAGCGCCTCGCTCAACGGCCCACTAACCACATTCCCGACCCCGCGCCCTGTCTCCAGAAACGCAAACACCATACTCACATGCGCCGAGCGCTCGCTCTTCTGCACCTCGTGCGACAGCGCCGACCAGGAAGACGAGTACCCGCCCGCAAAGAACCCATAGACGATACAGAAGATGTACAGCGTCGCGATGTGGTTCGCCAACCCCCACAGCAAGAAAACGGAAGCGACAGCCCCCGCCGACGAAAGCAAGATGCATTTCGTGACGTGGTGCCGGTCAGCGAGGTAGCCGGTGAAGATGCAGCCGAAGACGGTCATGAGGTTGAAGAGGGTGACGGTGAGGGAGGCGAGGAAGTCGCTTGCGCCGAGGGTGCGGGCATACGAGGTCAAAAAAATAGACGGGATCCAGAAGCCGATGGCTTGCATTGTGTTGCCGAGCTGGTAGATCAGGTAGACTTTGTCCCAGAGGAAGCGGAGGCTGAGCTGGCGGAGGTGCGAGTGGCGGATGGGGATGCGCGGCTTGTGGAATGTCATGAAGGGGGCGGCGAGGAGGAAGAGCGCGATGGAGCAGGCGCGAAGGGTCGTTTGCCAGCCGTAGCGGTTGAGGAGGGTTTGGAGGATCAGTGGGAAGAGGATGCCTGTGAGGCCGGAGCCGCTCTTTGGGAGGTCAGTTGGATGGAAGTACTGTGATAGAGAGGGGGGAGATACCCAGACGATGCCAAAGGCGAGGCCTTTCTTCTCCACGAACCAGTCGGATAGGAAGAGGATGGACGGCGTGTAGGCTAGACATCCTCCAATGCCGTATGCCACTCCTTGCGACATGATCAAGTGGGTGACGGTTGTCGAGAACGAACTCAGGCCCAGCGCGAGACACATGATGACGAATCCCGCGGTCGAAAACCAGCGTCGAGCTCGGGGGAATGCAAACATGACGGCGATAACGATAGGTGTGGGCAGGTAAGCCAGGCCCTACGTAGTCCACGTCAGTGTACGTCACTTATAAGGGAAGAATATCTGACCATCGCGCAGGTCCCGATGGACGCAATCTCCGTCGAGTCCGAAAAAGGCTCATGAGTTCGATAATAGTTCTCAAAGACCCCGAACGATTGTGCGAATCCTCTCATCCGTCAACCTCTGCTGCTGGGACTGGAGGAGTGAACGACTCACCCCATACTATACCTTCCACCATGAAACAAGCCGCCAGAAACAGCCATGCTTGATATCCTCCGTCAACCGGTGGTAGTCGCGAGTCATCAAACTCATCGACGTCGTCCGAAAAATCGTCTGACGAGGTCGGTATATGGGAGAATGTCTCTTTGAAGAGCGCTGGGGGTACCGGTTTGAGCTCGTTGGCAGCCATCATAGTGCATGGAACGAGCAAGTACGGAGCAATCCCAAACCTGAGGTAATAAACCGTCTCGTCTCAAACGAAGAGGCAGGATGATGAAATACTCTGCGATGGGATCCACACGGATCCGTATAACATCAGGTGAGGTGTGTCCATGACCGTGGAAGCCAGGGCGAGCAAACGTGAGCAGTGGAGAGACGGAGAAAATAGAACCTGGTATCACCCCTTCTGGCGGTGTCACTCGCGGAGAAGCTTTATCATAGTGCTGGTATGTAGGATGTCACCGAGGGAATGAAACAAGGACAGATCCGTGTCGATCAGGTCAAGCGCCGTGCCTTTGGTATGTATACCTATCCTGTTTGGGATGATGCGCAGCTCCCATCTTGACCTTGAGCTGGGTTCTCGGTGTTGGACATCACTGCCAGACTATAATGCTTGCCGTGAACATTTGCCTAAATGGTTTGTGGAAGCTCGACGTACGGTGGCTGCTAGTCACGCTGCTGTACCTGATTTGAGGCTTCTATTCATTCTACTGCAATTAATCCTGGCATGGAGACGGTATACGAGCTCGGCACTCAGGGAAAACTTGATACACGCCATGACGTCTGATCAGAGCAATTGTAAGCTCCAGGTCAATCAGTTGATATGAAACAGCCGAACAATGAAACTTCCCTATGAATATGAGACAACTGCAGCAGGCAGTCCTTTTTTTCCGCCTTGAAGCCTCGAAACCTTTGCCAAAGAACAAAAATGGTCTGTCGTCATAACTCCGATCAACATGCTCCAACCTGCAGGAAACGGTTCATTCGGCGCAGGAGGCTTGGGGGCTTGGAGCTTGGAGCTCTGAAAATAACTCTGACGCTCGGCGGAGTTGCCAGCTCCGCATTCTTCAGCAGTATAAGCTCTGAGATATGCGGAGTATCGGAAAGGCTCTTGCCTGCTGCCCGAACAAGGAGTCGAGGATCGACCTGTTGGACACTGGACAGCAGGACCGAACGCGTGTGCTTCTTCATCGTTCATTAGGTAATAGTTTCCTCCTCTGGGCTCATTACTCATAGGTAACTCTGAGCGACATGCCTTCGATTGATGCATAGATCGTCAGTCGGGTTGAATAAATTCAACTATTCCTTATCAGCCTGACCGAGTGAAGAGAACTATGGCTTAAAACTACCAAGAACAGATATCACTAAACCGGTTCTATTTTCGACGCAAGTCCCAGAGGCACAAGCCTTATCAGGTCGTTCGAGCATGTTCAGTCCGTGACATTCCATGCGAACGAGGGATGAGTGCCTGGAATGCTTGTGCTCACTCCTACCTGGTTATAAGCCCTCGTCCGAACACCCGGATAACGTTGATAAGCACTTTCTGTCTGACTTCTGTCTGGTATCTGGAGGCCTCAATATTGCAGTGGCAGAGCTCGTAAGGATCTGTTTCTTCAGGAGATATCTCCAACTCACTGTCAGCCGGTCAAGCCGACTACCCTTAGGAGTAGAACGACTGCTATTATTGCAATTGATAAATTTGTGCTAGCATGCAAACTTGCTGGAAATCGGACAGGACAGCACTTGGACATGGAGTGAACGCAATGGTTTCCATAAGGGTGATGACTCATCTCACCTTCCCGTACAGCCAGCCATATACTAACACCACGTGTTTACCAATAAATGGAAAGCATTATCTGTAAGCTCGCTAGGTTATCCATATGGGTGTAGAGCATTGCAGTTCAAATTGTTCACGCGAGGTTCCTTATTATAAGGCCTAAGTCAAGCCTCGATAGGTAACAGAATGATCTGATACCTCCCTTAGACAACCATCCAGTCAATCCGGTTATTGGGTACTTGGAGCTTTTATTCAGCCAGCATTTACCACTACTAAACAAAAATTCAGGACCTACGTCACTGCTGCCTCCCACTGAGTAGCCCTGTCAGCCTAACGGTGCCATGGTGAAGCCTAATGACATATATATCTCCACTACATTGATGCTGCCTTGTGAGACGTAATATCTTTCTGAATGCTAAACAATTGCAAGACTGAAATATATCTATCACTAACTGACATGTCTAGAAATCCGCCGGCTCAGGTAACTTCTCCGGCGTGTCATTGCGATACGTATCCGAAATCAAATGCGCAAAACTCGCCGACCAGGCCACCCGCGGCGACAAGTACTCCAACCCCCACAGATCAGCCACAAACTTCAGGATAGACGTATGCGTGAACTCCCCGTTCCCATCTGTCGGCCTGTTCTGCACAACGCCCTTGCCCACCCACGGCGACATCAGCACCGTCGGCACCCGGATCCCCAACCGATCAAACGCAAACGTGGCGGACCTGCCGTCCGGCGCCGTCTCGGTGTAGGTTAGATCATCACCCGCAGGCACGTTCTCCGGAGGCGGGACATGGTCCGCGAACCCGCCGTGCTCGTCAAAGGTGAGGATGAAGAGGGTCTCGTGCCACTGTGGCGACGAGCGGAGCGCCTCGTAGACGCTCTTGATCCAGCCCTCGCCCATGTTGATGGGTGACGGGGGATGAAAGGACATGTACGAGCAGCATTCCGGGTTGATCCAGGTGAACTGGGGCAGGGTGCCTGCTTTTGCGTCGCGGTAGAACTGGTCGATGGGGCGGACGTTGGTCTCGCCGAGGCCGGACATGGCGGTCCAGCGGTAGAAGAGCGCGTCGGGGAGGAAGCCGGTCGTGTTGGAGTAGTTGATCCAGCTGATGTTGTTTTCGGAGAGCTGCTCGAAGATGGAGCGCTGGGGGAGGGCCGACCTGTCGAAGTCGGGGTCGTTGGTGCCGTGGCCGTGGGACGTGCCAGACGTCAAATAGGCGCGGTTGGGGTTGGTTGGGCCGGGCACGGCGGCGAACCAGCGGTCGAAGAGAACAAAGTTCTCGGCCATGGCGTTGAAGACGGGGACGTGCTCGGGGGTGTAGTAGTTGATGACCTCGCCGGCGCGCGAGAGGTTGCCTTCGATGCCGTACGAGGCGATCTGCTCAGCAACAAAGCCTTGCATGTTGGGGGCATGGACGTCGTAATCTGGATGGTAGGTGCTGTACACCTGATGATTTCCACCGGTGATACTGTGGTCAGGATCATCCGGGGCGACATTCTTCGCCGTGGGCTTTGCGCACACCACTGGCGAGTGGGGATCGGAGACATTGGCCGGGTTGCAGTACTCGCGGTTTACGAGGCCATCAATACTAGGATTGTATCTGAGGCCGCCGGCATAGTTGTCGAACGACAGGTTCTCCTGCACCAGAACCACGACGTTCTTGATCGGACTGGAGAGTCTGCTGTGGGGCACATGAGGCGCAGCGCCTGCGCCAAAGCCCAGCGTGAAGAAAACAGCCAGCGACAAAACAGTCATGGTAACCAGGAGCAGCGAGATGGCGACGAGAGCCCACCAGGAACGGGGTCGTCTGCGCGACCGCTGGATATTTATCTCCTCTGGTGGATCATGCGGTAGGAGATGCGCCGTCTCGTCCGAGGCCTGTTTACTTGCTGGAAATGATGCATGTGCATCTTTATCTGCTTTGGGTTGCATTTTTGGCGGTGGTTCTGTAACCCTTGCGGGGGATGTTGATGAGAGTCGTGAGAAATGACTTGTCTGTCACTCTGGAAGATCATCCTCCCTCTCGGACGTGGGGTTTATCTTGGCTGCTGATCCTGATGTGATCATTCGGCATCCACTCGCCGGTCAACATGTGGGCAATACTGCGTCTTATTGGGTACAGCAGCTCTAGTGCCTGGAAGCTAAAGAGCCTGTTTTAACAGAGAATAACCGGCGCGTGGCTGGGGAATGAGGATTCTATTGGTTTGTCACTTTGTGGCGCTGAATTGCGGGTTTCTCCACGACTCAAAACACAAATCACAATATCCTTCTTCATTTGCTGGATATGCCTCTATTCACTACTATTGTACAGTTCATCACAGTTACTGATGTTATCTAATATTCAATTTCCCATCGCCTGATTGTAGTCCATTGTTGACTGGTTATTCTGTGCGCCCGCCAAGGTTTCCTCTCTCCTTCAAATCACCCTGGTTCATTCCCTCCTCTGCAGCATGTCCAGCCTCAGTCTCAGAATTTGAAGGCACCTGCTTCTTCTTGACAGTATGCCATTCCATGGTCACTGCACCCAGAGTGGCAAGGCAGGCCATAATGAGGCCAACCTGGAAAACCACCCGCAGCGAGTCATTATAAGCCCCCAGCGACGCAGCACGGTCTTCAGCAGGAACATGACCGAGAAGCTGCGTGGCCCCTGTATTCTGGACCACCTGCGGACTGATCGGCAGACGCTTAGCAAGCTGGTTGCTGAGCATGTTTTGGCCGACCGACGTAAAGACCGCGCCAAAGAGTTGTTGCGCAAAGAACATGAGCGACGCACCGATGGCCACCTGCTCGCGGGGGAGCACTGTCTGCGCCGCCATGTTCGGTATCTGGTTACAGGTGCCGAGGCCAAAGCCATATAGCACCTGAAAGCCGATCCACTTGCCCGTTGATGTGTGGACCCCGAGAGTGGTGAGCAGACCGGCGCCGATGGAGGAGAGGACGATCCCGAGCATCAGAAAGGGCGTGTAGTAGCCGATGCGGGAGACTAGCTGGCCTGTGAGAATGGACGCTGCCACCAGTGGAAGAAGCATAGGGAGGAGGCGGATGCCGCTCTTGACAGCCGAGACGCCGTCAATCACCTGGAACCAGATGGGAAGATAGTACACTGTCGGTTATTAGCAAGCGGATCATCACTGAGGTTTGAAATTCCAGCCGACTCACCGAACAAGATGACATGTGCGCCGAGACAGCAGCTCGCCCAGAACCCGGACACGATGCTCCGTTGCAGGAAGACGCGTGGTGGCAGCGTCGCCTGCTCTGGCTTCCACACCTGGACCATGACGAACGCGATGAGAAACACAAGGCCCAGCACCAGCAGCGCGACGACCCGACCCTCGCTCCACTAGACGCAGTCAATACCAGTGGTGACAAAAGCCAATAATGAAAGAGAACATACTGCGTACTTGGTACCACCCCACTGCAGAGCCAAGCAAAGACAAACAATCCCAGGAATAATGGCAAGTATCCCCAGACCGTTTAGCTGACGCAGCTTTTCTTTCAACGGCCTCTGGGTGTTCGGACGGTCGGGAATATCGAGAAAAAGAAGGATGACCACAATTACCACTGCTCCTAAGGGGATATTGATATAAAAGCACCATCTCCAGGTGACATTGGTGGTGAATGCGCCGCCAACCAGCGGGCCAGCCACCGAAGCAACCCCAAACACAGCCCCAAAGGCGCCCTGATACTTGGGACGCTTATGCAGTGGAAGCGCATACACGAGGATTGTCATGGCACCAGCGGAAATGCCTCCAGAACCCAGGCCGGCAATGGCTCTGCCGAGAATGAACCCGATCGAGTTTGGAGCCGCGCCGCAGAGGGCCGATCCGACCTCGAACAGGACAATGGACGTCATGAATGTGGCCTTGATGCTGAATATGGTGTATATCTTCCCAAACAGCAGCTGAAAAGCACAGTTGTTAAGCAGATACGCGGTGCCATACCAGCCAATGTCTCCTGCTGAGTGAAATTCGTCGGTGATCTGGGGAATCGCGGGCGAGATGATGAGCCGGTCCTGCAGTGGTCAGTATAGAGAGTCGATCTCGACGAGACGTGTTTCAACACACCAGAGAAACCAGGAACATTCCAATGAAAATAGAAGTTATCAGCAGAGCGAGCTTGAGACCAGTTGGGTAGACAATGTCATCCTTGCCCAGGTCATCTTTGGCCGGGCCACTGTGAGGCTTCTCTTGAGACATCGTGATAGTTGATAAATCCAGTTTCGAACAACTGGAAGAGTTGAAGGACACAATCTAATGATCAGGGACGCATAATGAATCGTGCTAAAAATTATATGAATATTTAAATATATACGGCAGTAGACCACTCGCTGCTCGGGGCTCAAAAATTGTTTTTTCTCTTCCGAACCCCGACCGCTGTTTCCATCGTTCTTTTCTTCATCTCACCCCGACACGTACCTTATCCCACGCTGAACATGCAACAATGACTCGGTCTTCAGAAAGCAGAAATTCTAAAAGCTACTCTTGCTTGACCTGTCGGCAGCGAAAGGTCAAATGCGACCGGCGTGTTCCGTGTTGCAACTGCGTCAGGGCCGACAAGCAGTGCAGCTTCGTTCCCCCGGTGCGCGGGAAACGTAAAAGGACGAGACCTCCCCGAGAGGGTCTGCACGCCAAACTGGAACGGTATGAGAAATTGCTGAGTTTACACGGTATCAAATCTGAGCCATCCGATGATCTCGATGACTCCGACTCCGAAAGTGATGCATGCATGGACGAGGATGCCAACGCCGTCGACACCCCACAGTCCACGCTCGAGGAGACCAAACCAAAACTCATCATACGCGAAGGCGTATCCAGATACTTTGACAGGTATATTGCGTCTATTGCCTTCCACCATCGTTCTTGGAAGCTGACATCGTGCAGTGCACCTTGGTCTATTTTCGGCGGCGAGGTAAGCACAGTCCTTGCTTTCCTCATGGCTACCTGGCACTCGTGTCTAATGTCGCTTAGTTTCAGCATCCAGAGGTCGGTGGACCTGTGGATGAGTCGTTTTCCGACGAAAATGCGTTGTTCTTCGGACAGAATGAGAAAGTCGAGAATCTCGCCAGCCTCCATCCGTCTGTGCAGATACTGCCAAAGCTAAGGGATATATACGCCGATCGGGTTGACCCTCTTGTTAAAATCTTGCATCTTCCGACATTCTCGACTACGTTAGAGAATGGACTGCGGCATCCAGTAGAGCGATCCAGAAGTCTAGAGGCTATCATGTTCGCTTTCTACCTGGCGGTCGTTAGTACTCTCAACGATGTCGAGTGCCAGGATCTGTTCGGACTCTCGGAATCGGTCATGTATTCCCGCTATAGACTCGCCACTCGTCTAGCTTTGATCAATGCTAGATTGCTGTCGACTTCCAATCTCATGACTCTTCAGGCATATGTATTGTTCATGGTAAGCCATAGCTATCCACGCCTGTTTCACGGCGACTAACAAATGAAGATGTGCGTTCGAAAGAGTTACTCGTGCGACACCTTATTTGTCTTGTCCGGCGTCGCCATCCGGCTGGCACGCAAAATGGGACTGCACCGCGATGGCTCATTTCTCGGACTTTCGCCATTCGAGACAGAAATGCGAAGACGAATATGGTGGCATTTGGTCCATGTGGACTTTCGGGTCGCCGATGTGCTGGGGGCCAGACCGTCAATGGATATTACCTGCGCGGACACCAAAACGCCACTCAATGTCGATGACGAGGATCTGCATCCAGACATGACTGACCTGCCGCCTGAACGCAATGGCATCGCCCCTATATCCCTTTGCCTGATCAGACACGAGATCATGGTCTCTTTGCATGACTTCTCAACATCTTCTCCTGCCGACATGCGCTGGGAAGTACTACTGGGGCCCAATGTCCCTCCCGCCAAAAAGGACCATATCATCAGCCAAATTGAGGATCATTTAGAACGAAAGTACTTGCGGTATTGTGACCCGGCAAACCCGCTTCATACTTTCGTATCGATCATGATCCGGTTCTCCATATGCAAGATGAAGCTCGTTGCTCACAATCCGCGCCAATTCGCCAGGATTCCCCCGAAAGATCTCCAAAGAGAGCGCGACATCGTATTCGCCAACGCTACAAAGCTACTGGAATATGTAACCTTGGTGCAAGGCGGCCATCACGGTTTGGAGAAATATACGTGGCAGATCGGCACAAGCGCGCTGTGGAACGCAATGCTTTACATGCTTATTGAAATTCGACATCGCAGAACGGGGCCGGAGGTGGACCGGTCCTGGCAGTTGATCGGGCTCGTGTTCTCTTGTCCTCGGATCTTTGGCAGAACCCCTGCACCGGTGGATACGGTGCTTCGCAAGTGGACGCTGGAGGTTTGGGACCACTATGTTGCCGCTTCGAGGGCTGAGGGGCTGCCGGAACCATCGACGCCGGAGTACATCGATGCGATCCGTGGTAGGAGCAGGTCAACAAGAGATCCAACTCGAACCGAACCTCTGGCTGCGGAGCGTGGTTCTGTTATTGAGAGTTCGCTCGGCTGCAACCAAATACAATCCAATGGATACGAAAGTCTTCCCGATTTCGAATCTCTTGATTCTTGCGAGTTTCCTGATATCCTGTCTTTCGAGATGGACCCGAATGAATGGGTACAGTGGGAGCAATTGGTTGCGGAGGGAGGCCGCTCGTGAGTGCGATTTATATGCATAAGTCTTGAGACTAAATCTCAACGAAAATATCAATGGCCTTTAATGATCCCCAACTGGTACGCAATGAAACCAACATTACAATTCTCTGCCAGCGTCAGCTCCTTCCAACCCTTCTTTTCGTCCCACCTGCTCTCTTGCTCATCCTCATCCAGCGCAGCATTGCATTGCTCACACGTAAAACTCTCACTCTCGAAGAACGCTCTGACGTCGTTTCCTGTCCGTCCCATCGAAGTATTCCCGCCACAGGCAAATACCTGCCGGAGAATATTGCGTATCCAATTAGCTAGAGCTTCATCACCTAGCCGTAGCCTCTGCCCGGGTGATGAGAGATGATCAGCTACGCCGTTATCAAAATCTTTTCGATGAATTTGTGCATGTTGACCAGACATTCTTGCTGTCGGCATTCCAAAACCTGTTAGCAAGAATCTTAATAGCAAGAACACAGTAGTTAAGTAGCTTCTTAGCCAAAACATGAGATATCCCCTCATTACAAGACTTTACCCTCAACCACTTCATTACTAAACATCACTACATTCCCTTGACTGGAATGAACATAAACGATCAAATCAAGCTGAAATAGACTGAAGAAGTGATCCACTAATTGACGACATTGACAGGTATTTCTTCCCCTCGCTTACAGGAATGATCCTTCGCTGCCTGCCTGAGAAGAGGCCTGAGCAAGCAATCTACAGCAAGGTAACCAACCATAATCATAACAACATGAGTGACGGATGCATAGATCACAATGGTGTCTTTAGCTATGAAGATCAACCTCACCACAATAGGATAGCCCGGCGCAGCTTCACCCCGCCACATACATCAGGATGATCATCACCAGCGCTTGCGGGGATCCGAGGTCTATAATCATCGCTCCATTGCTCCGGGGAGACTCGATTTTCGCAAAGGAGATACTGTTCTGGTCCTCGGTTATCAGTCGTTCCGAGTACAGCTTCCACCAAAATGCCTGAAATTCTCGCTGACGAGTGGCACCCCGTGGGCGAGGACAGCAAGGCTATCAAAGACGCCTTTGGCAAAGTTTTGATAGAAGGTCCAACTCTTGTAAAGGGGGAACCAGAGACTCCGTCCTTTATCCTCAAGACAAAAGGATATTATGGTTTGTTCGCATCTCAGACAGAACGAACTACAGAGTTACCGGTTACAGATCTCCAGCTATAGCCAAGATCAAGGTGGTAGAGGGTTGAACGAAGGGTTTCTAAGGTTTCAAAGTCGGCCCTTGAACGGTTATAAGTGACGAGGGACTATGTGCTTGTGCCTCAGACGGGCAATAAAATTCCATGACAATTGAGTGCTGGTATAGGTTCCCAATTCCACGTCAATCAACAATCGTCTGACCTCCTGCAGAGTGTCCAGTCGATAGATGATATGCTCTACCCTTTCCTCATTCCACACAAGCGGCAGATTATCTGACGTACATTGACGAGCCTCACTAATTCTCCGGAGATTCGGTATTTTCACCGGTTCACTTTGTCCGTCCTGTCTCCGAAAACCCATCAAATGTCTCTACAGTAACCTCACTCCCTAGACTGACCGCAGTGTCCTCAGAAGCTCGGAACGGAGCACTATCACCGCCCATGAGAGGCTCACTCTCGGCATCGATGAGCCCTGGCGACATTTTAAGAACAGCCACACCCGTCTCCTGATCTCCATCCATGATATGATAAACCGACTTGCAGGAGCAGGCGGGACAGAAGGCGACGCTCTTGGGCTGGGACATACGGGCTAAATAAGCCTTGTATCGGTCTAGAGCAGCTCGTACGACCGCATATGCATGGAAAAGACTGGAGAGTTTCATTAGCTTCCATAAGAAGACAAGATACGTAGCTATTGGACACTTACCCTGAGACAAGACATGCTAGATTGCCATACACACAGACCACATGCTTGCCCACGGCCCCGGAAACAATGAGCATAGTCAAGTATATCACTGTGAGGTATATTGCGAAGAAAAGGTCGGTGATGATGACTTTCACACCAGCGGTAGTTTTTGACGATGCTGGGTCTTGCCGGTACCGATAGAGCAATAAAATAGATGACAGGCCAGAGCAGCTAAGCTAAAGAAAGAAAGATCCTGGGTTACAATGCTGTCATGAAGAAATGATATAGAGATGGCTATACTTACAGCTACTAGCTGGTTGATTGACGCAGTCTGGGCATTTGCGATGAGAATGCCAATGATGTTGAAGGGAAACGAGACGATGGCAATAACAACAAGGGTGATTCGAACATTGACAAAAGAATTATCTGGCCGATGTTCAAGTTTCTCCATGGTAGCTGATTAAGGTGTATATCAATAATATCACTGAAAGTCTGCGAAGGAGAAGGTTTTTGTTAGATCATAAAATCAATAATTGTGTTGCCTAATGCTGAACTGCCAAGTCAGTAGGCGCTTTCTGTTTGTTTCAAATAGCAAAAGGTTAGAGTCACAGCTGGCAGATCATTGCTTTGTTCATTGCCAAGTTTGGGCTTAGACCAGGTTGATCCTTACCCCAGTAATTGTAGATCAGATGTCAGATGGTCAGCACAAGCATCGTGTAGCGTCCTGTCGATACAGAGTACTCCTACTCCTTTCCCAAGGGACTGGCTGGTGCACCATGCTACGAAGCTATCTAGGTCTTCCTCTGCCGATCAGCCTTGTTCGTCTCTGATTGCGCCAGCCTCTTTCACAACTACAAAATGCCGGTATAATCTCAACGCCGCCTGCCCCGCTCCGTCCACCTCTTCTGAGGTTACATTGCACTGCCCCAGCATCGCAGAATGGCCCTACGTTTCCTGGTCACCAATGCAGTGGTGCTCAAGTGTCGTTCCCGCCGGTCTCTCCCGTCCCTCCACAGCCAGTCGACGAATACTGGAAAGCACGGCCAGTGAACGGGGCTGGTAACGGGACGACGACCGAGCATGCATCACTGTTATCCGCGGGCATAACAAGGGATTTTTGCCGGTTAACTACAGCCCATGGTAATGGTATTAAAACTGGCGCGGTCTTGGTTCCTGGAATGCTATGACCTCGATTGCAGGCGCATATGATGCTCTCCAGAAGAGGTGGATCTGCCGCAGCATCCAAGGAGGGGCGAGCAGCGACCGTAGTCAAGAGGTTACGCGGCCATCCTCTGACTGATATCCAGGAAGAAGCTCTGATTTAATCCAAATATACTCCTGCAACGGCCAATCATCACTCAGAAATTTTGTTTAGTTAAGTGAAAAGTGCTCGCTAGCCTTTGTCCCACCTCTATCAGAACAAACACACCCCGCCCCGACGGTATCCCGAGCTCTTCGACAGTCTTAGAGTTCTGATCAAAAGGGATTCTTATTGGTATCTGAGACAGGACTTTTACTGTATACAATCAAACACTGTCAGGCTAGAATATTCTTAATTCTAGTCAGTCTGCACTCTTTCCCTAAGGAGGCACAGTAGCGAAATACAATATACCCTTCCAGCTCATCCCTCTGTCCTCATGCGTAGGCCACTGCGTATCATTTTCATGGGCAACCACCGGGAATAGCAATCCCAGGGGGGTCGCATGAGTTATGTTTGCCCTCGAAGTAACAGACACCTGATAGAGAATAGAGATCAGTTAAGCCGAGTTTCCCAGGGGTGGTAGAGTAAAGAGCCAGAGATGTAAAAAGACACACCATTTCCTTGACAATAACATTAGTTGCCGATATCATGGTCAGGATCTGCACTACCAACTGTTATCCACAGAACCAGGTATGTATATTCTATAGTTGAGTCTTTTTCAGTGATTCGTTGATGGAAATTGACTTTGCTCTCATTAGTGCACACATATGAATAATGCTTGCAACTACTCACTCCGCACTGCCATTACCATTTGTTCCTGGATTCAGGCCGGAAGTAGGTAGTCGTCTATTGTTGGATTTGACAAAAGAACGGGATGTAAGGAGCATGGATACTTGGTATTACATCGTATACGGAGTAGTCCTTAAAGATAACTTTGTAACTTTGCGAAAGCCATGTGATCATACTCCGTATGGTACAAATACTACCAGTAGATTACCGTATGCGTTGTGCTAAAGTGCAAGGGTATCTCAGCGGATAAATAAAGCAACGCCACCACTACATCGTTCCTTGTGTGGCGCTTGATTATCACTCATTATTTCGCCAGCCTATCCAACTCGGAGCCTAGTTCAGTCCAGTCTCTACAAATTACAAAGAGGCCAAAATATGTCAGTCAACGCAGATGAGGAGACTCCTCTGCCTGGTACTGGTCTCCCAAACCCAAGTCAAACGCCCTCCGTTGCTCTCAACGCAATATCGATTCCAGATGAGCCTCACGCCGTCGACCCATCGAGCCTGACTACCTCCGAGAAGAGACTTTACGACTTCTTGTGCTCCCAAGAATGGACTGATCCACAGTGTTCTTGTTTCATTGCTCATATTGAGGCGATGAAAGAAGCCATCTCACGCCATTTCTACTCGCAAGGTTGGAACACCGTTCAAGTGCAGTGTCTCCACAAGTGTTGTGAGATGGAATTTCCAGAGCATTTTCCAGCTCCTAGAGGTGATGCTGAGCAACAAGATCTGCAGATGCAGCTGAGACTAGTGAAAGAAATGAATCGTCGAAGGGCGATTGGCGAGCGCATGTACCCTTCAATAGGCACTATGGACAGGGGGATTGATGAGGAGAGAAGAGCTTGAGTGGAAATCTGCTTGGAGCGTTATAATCTGTATGTCCATCTATCTTTGCTCGGTCCGCCGTATGTGGTTCTTTTGCTGACTTTGTCAAGCCAGAAATGCAGAGTACTTGAGGCGCGATATGCCACTTTATCAATACCTAAGGCTTACCACAAAGCTGGATCCTTAACATCACCTTCTGCATCAAATCAGTTCTCATTGTCCTTCTATTCTTATTCAGACCGGTAACCTGTAACCAATCATTCCTCCCATACCTCTAAGATCCAGTATATTGGTGTCCTAGCGTTCTAATTCGTTGCGGGGAGTTCCCTCGGCGAGAGTTGCCATAGGGTGCGGCTTTTCTATCTGTCAAAATGATCTATCCGGAACCCTCAGGGGACCGCCCTGTAATTTGTCGCTTCTGTGGTGCAGGCACCACCTCAGAACATTTCAAAGGCTTCTCTGTTTCAGCCAGCGTATCTCCAGATAGCTAGTGTTGGATTTCTCGCATTAGCTGCTCCCAGTTATACTTTGCTTAGATCTCAGAAAGGAGCTTATCTCATGCTTATTGTCTAGCACCTGCTATCTGTGTCTTAGCAGCACACCCTCAACGCTCCGCGTTGAGGGTGTGTAGGACACAGATATCTCTTAGCTTAGTTTCTTATTTATAGTATATCTTTTCGTTCCTTCATGCTGTGACAGAGGCCGTCCTATCTATCAACTAAGCCCATCGCGGCGGCGGATCATTAACAGCGCCTATAATGTGATTAGTGACACTGGTTATCTATAAGTGTAGCTTTGGTTGGGATAGCATACCACTACTGTCCAACTACATACCAGCTCCATAGCACAAACTCTACAGACAGGTGATCTGACAAAAGCCTATAATAGCATTGACCTTAACCAATAGCTCTAGTATTAAGTATGGAAGAGGCTTATTAGAGGAGATACTAAATAAAATTCTTTATGATGAATGCGGCTTCCGTCCCGAGGATTTCCATTTCCGAGTGACATCCTTTTGGGGAGCCTTATGAGGTAGTTTTGCACCAAGCTTGTCGATCCACTCAACTTCAAATTCACTACCGTTCACGAACATTACAACTCTCCAGTCTCGATAGTCGACGCAAACCTTAACTGACTCAACACGCAACCGTCTTTATTCCGTACAGATGGTGGTCATCATCATTGAAGATATGTGTAGTAATAACCCAAGCCCTCTAATATATATGTCCCAAAGGAAATTACTTCTCTCCATAGCGCAGTTACCCCCTTGGGAGTCAAACTCCTTATTCAGGTCGGAGGGCGGGGGTAGCTGAAAATGGCACACGAATAGTTCGTACTCCGATCGATCAAACTACTGGAACCATCGTGGGAAGTCTAACAAGCCCTGCAAAGCTGCGTTATGGTATCTTCCGTGCAGAGCACAATAAAATGGTCCGATATTTTGACCGCATCCTCCATTGTGCAGATGGTATCGGAATAGCGTAAGTCGACTTCCAACGCTCCAGGGGAGGCCAGAACAGCACAACAAATGGCGAACTAGCCGGAGTCAGTGACAGACACAGATGCTTTCGATGTAGAAACTGCAATGGTTTATGATATGATAAGGTAAGGCCTACCTCAGTGGGATCGTCATACTCCTGAAGCTCCAATCCACCGTCCGTTTGCTCGCTCTGAGTCGAGAAAGAACTGGATAATGCAGGCTGCACAGTGAGGCACGTATTCAAAAGCCCATCAAGCTCCAATCCAGTGCATCTAATGATGTCCAGAAGGGAGCAATTTTGGTTTTCAAGGCGGGAGTGCATAGCGGCTTGATTCGGTCGAAGGAGTTCCAGAGGAGGGATATCCAGTTCGACGCGCAAACGACACGGCAGAACGTTAAAGAAAGGGCCGACCGTCTCCATAACACCGGGTAAAGGAATGTTTCGGTCAGACATCCGAAACACACGTCAGTGTGACCGGTGTACCGGCGCAGCACAAGCGCCCAACCCAACTGAAAAATGTTTGTTGCTGTCTGCCGATTGAGTCTACAGAACGAGTGGAATGTCTCCGGGTTTGGTATGAAGCGCTTGAGCGTATGCACCCGTCCTATGCCATCAGAGGTCGAGGAACGCTGGTGGAGCTGGGGGAAAAGGCAAGGCTGCGCACCTGACAGAACCTTCTTCCAGTACAGCAAACCCTTGCTGCTCAGTGTCTTGCCAAGGTACAATATGTATTCTTTTTACCGACGAGACGGTCCACTTGGCTCTCCCCCGTCGAGCATCAGACTGAGATCATGCAAAAGAATCAAAAACGAAGCAGCATCGATGAGAGCATTCCCCGACTCGAGCATGAAGAAGACCTGCCCTTCCGCACTTTGACACACTGCAGAAAAATGAGATGGACGTTTCGCTCTGACTTGGGTTGCCCAATGCGCATTAGATCCTGTTTTGCTGTCTCGGGTGAGGCAGACCGCAAGATTGGAATATCCGACGGAGCCTGCTTCATAACGACGTGGAGCCATTTATGAGCTTTTAGGCCACAGTCCAGGAGAACAGTTCTAGTAAATCAAGGTCTATTAGTTCGAATCTCCTAAAAGTGACTTGCACAGCGAGGAACCCACATCGATGATGCGCCAGTATTCTGATTCCGAACGGTAGCGGCCCATTGCGGCCGGCTATAAAATCCTGTCTTGCTAATATGGTCTGAAAAGCATTCTGCGTCTCTGTCACCTCGACATCGGCCTCATCATGAACATATAACGGAGGGAACGGCGGCAATGGTTTCAGGGAAGAGTGTCAGTACAAGCATAGAAAACGCCAAATGGTGGAACTGACATTGGTCGTGGTACCGTCGCCCTTCCTAGGCGCCAGATTGAACGCTTCAGCAGGTTAATAGGAGAGCATTGCCGGGTATGGTATTTGGTATTAATTTACCTCTCTTGGAGGTTTTCCGCATAATACCACTGGCCCCATTTAGATAATAACCATGCAGCGCGCGGTTATTTGCCAAAATACGAGCCCATTGACTTTCAGTCAAGTCCCTGGGTCACTGGCTTTCTCCGAACTACCAGAGGAGCAGTTAGCGTGACCGTCACCTTGGAAAGATTGAAAGTGCCAGGCAAGGAGCTTTACCCAGCGACTGTAGCAAAATTCATCGAAGTGGCAGCAAGCTTGCCCAGCTTCTTGGACAGCTCCTCTACGTCCGCCACCTGAGCGCCATTTTTATCACCCATCTGCAAAAGGATATTCTTGACACCATCTGGCAGTTCCTTGTTGGGCTCGATAGGCGCCTTCGGCTTGCTCTCAGCATTGCTGGGAAGGAGCTTGACTTTCGCCAATCGTGCCGCCGGATGAGGGCTCTTTGCTGCCGCCTTTGACTTATGTCTAGCCGTCATGAGTTGCTTTGATTCTGTTTTATACCTCGCCTGCCAGAGACATATAATAGGCAAGTGTGATCCCATCATTGACGAAGCTGGTGTCGTCGGCGGTGAATTTCAGCTTCTGGGAGCTATTCTGGTTGGAATAAGTTAACGTCATTTCAGCTGGGGCATCTCCTTACATTCCTGCATGACTCCGAATATCACACAGCAAAATTTTGTCGGCGTGTCCTTCTTTGATGGTATCGCTCGAAACGACGGAAAGGGTGCCGCATCTTTGCTGATGATGGTAATCTGGAAATTTGGCCACGTGCGATGAGAAATTTCTAGAGGGTTGCCTTGAGGAGGCTGAGACATGGTCAAGCTGGGCAAGCTTTCCTTTATAAAACCAGAATAGCACTCTAAATACAGATGCAACTTGCCAAAGTCATGAACGGGGAGATCTGTAGGAGCATGTGAGTACGGGAAAGTGAGTAAATGCTTGCAACAATCATGGGCCGGGCCTTTTAGATATCTTAATGAAATAAACCAGCCATTGACCTGGTTCTACTTAATGATGATGTGGGATGGTCTACCCCACTTATCTCTATTAGATGTGAATAGTGACATGATGCAGGCCTTGATATACCAAGAACCCTGATAGCAAGATCGCATTAGTTAATGAGCTTCTCAACCAAAATAGGAGATATCCCCTCATTACAAGACTATTACCCTCAAGCAGGTTACTATTTACATCACTGCATTGCCTTGATTAAAATGGACATAAACGATCAGATCAAGCTGAAATGGGCTAAAGAAGTGATCCACTAACTGACAATATTAACAGGCATTTCTTTCCCCTCGCTTGCAGGAATGATGCAGCAATAATCCTTCGCTGCCTGAGAAGAGGCCTGAGCAAGTAATCCCACAGCAAGATAACGGCATGAGACTTCGCAAATATCGTACAGCGGTATGCAGGGTACTACGTCTGCGAGTCTCACGAAATCCAATCGAAGCTAGTAGTTATCCTTCTTAATTCAAGCGAATTTTTTATGACAACAATATCACCGTAAGGCTGGGCTAAGGCCTTAGCAAATACACTCATCTTAGACGCTACCCTTTACCATATGCTGGGAAAAACGCGCAGAGACCCTTTCCCCCCACCTCAAATCCAAAATACCTCCGCAAGACGTGCTTCTGCCGGTCCCAGCATATGTTCGTGTGCGGCGCTTCTGATCTAGCGTTGAAAGCTACACGCTCAATCCCGAATATCCCTGACACGTCTAGAGACTCGTCTAAGCCGTCATCCCGAACAAGGCAGCCGCCCTCATAACACGGGCCCCATACACGTTCTCCATAAACCTCAAATGGTCACTCTGATCTGAATGCAAAGCAGCGGTACAGTCCTCAACAACAGTGACCCACAACCCCTTTTGGAAGGCTGTCCGAGCCGTGGCATCAACACAGACATCACTGTACAAGCCCGCCAGCATCAGATGCTCAAAACCCTGTTTGGCAATGTACTCAGAGAACTCTGGAACCAGGAAAGGATCAAATAAGGCCTTCTTATTAAAGACCTGCTCGCCAGGCTCAGGGACGGCGCCCGGGCCGAGCTCCGCTCCCCAGGTGCCCTCGACGCACCTCTCCTTTTTCCCTAGCAATGCATTCCGGTACTTCCAGCTGGGGCCTTGGAAGCTGGCGTTTCCCAGGAAGCGAACAAAGATGACTTCACTTCCCTTGCTGCGGGCACATTGTATGAGCCGCGGAATGGTGTTGGAAAGTTCGGACACAGCCGGACTGGGTGCGTTTGAGAGGAAGTCGTTCTGGTAGTCCACCAGTATGACGGCTGTCTTTTTACCTATCCAGGCATTGATTGGCTCTGAGGCTGTATCGTTGCGGGAAGGAGGAGCCTCGGGAGCTATAGGATCGTCAATTGCATCCAGGAAATGCTCAACTACAGCATCCGTGCTGCACGAGCCGCCCTGGTCAGGAGTGGTGAGCTTTCTCATGAGAAGACTTTCAATAGCCTTTTCCGTGTGGCGTTGAAATCCAGCGCCGGGGCATCCTCCATGCCGTTCCAGAATGGCAGCCGCGGCGCGGATAGTAGCAAAAGGATTGACGAGGCCTTGGCCCGCGATGGCGTCCGCAGACCCATGCACCGTCTGGTACTCGCTTAGGTGATGCAGGCTGGGGCTTAAGTACACATTCTCTGCGTACATAGTTTCAATGGTGGAGTTGCCGAACCATTTCAAGAAAATGGGCTGGATGATGTCGGCGTATTCGTTGCCCGCAATGATGATACGGCGGCCGTGGACACCCGAGGCCATTAGATTCCTGTTCATGGTGTCCGGCTGGATGAAGTCGACATCGATGCCAAAGCGGGACGTCCAGTGTGGTGCCCAAGCTTGGAAGACTCCGTCGAAGAGGTGAAACTTGTAGACAAGCGTGACGGATTTGGGGACATTTTGCTCACCCCACTCCTCCGCTGCTCTTTGCAGAGAATATGCCAAGATTTGGTCAAAGATGGAGCGTCTGAAGGGGCTAGTTCGTGTGATGCTGTGGTCGTCGTTGTGATATTCATTGACACCAGCGTAGAACCCCTGAGCTTCGTCACGAATGAAGAGCAGGGCATTTGAGTTGCCCAGGTCAAAGTGTTCAATTTTGACGGCATTCAGTTGATCCCGGACAAGGTAGAGAGACTGCGCGTGGATAGCCGTGCGAAATATTGCAGCAATACCGTTGGCTGCAGCTGTCTCGCAAAAATTACGATAGTCTTCTGCATCTTGACTCGTTTCGTCCGCAATGTGTTTGACCAGGTCTTTCTCGACTCCGGAAACAGTGAGGGTATGGTACGAATGGTATATTCGAGATGCTTCAATGAATTCAACATGTAGAGGGTGCTTGCTTGCTAGTGCTTGGATAACCTTCTTGAAGACCGCAATAAGCTCCTGGCCTGTGCCATGACCAATGGCTAGCCCAAGTCGTAGGTTCTTGATCATCATGATGAGAGTATTTATTCAAGTGAGCTTCAGATGTATACTTCCTAGCAAGCAGAAGTGAGGGTGGTAATATTTATATAGCACTATTGGAGTTTGCTTCCATGACTGCAGCATAACCGTGTCAATACTGCATGCATTAGTTCATTCTGCCGCTCAAGTTGGTCTTCTACGCCAGCCCCAAACTGACCCCAGTGGGGCATCGACGAATGCGATCTCTTCGTTTTTATTGCCCAATGCTGTTTATAGTCGTGGCGGTGGCGTTGTGAATGTGTGTTGAATAGGTCATAGTGAGCTGAGCACGCTTCAGCTGGGTTAATCATACTTTAGTTGGCTCTATTAGACTAAGGGTTTCACTGAGGCCCAAGGGATACGTATATAATGGCATGATACGAGGGTGATTTCCTTTTGCTGTGAGGATAGAATACCTCCCAAGTGTTATGTATCCCCATTGTACCTTCCTCTATTCCTCTATACCAAACTCAACATGATGAAAGTCGACAACAGCACCATCAACTCCGGGTTCAATGTGGGAAACGAGCTCGAATACATGCTAGACCGAAGCTACACCGCCGCATCCAGACTAAACTATCAATTCTACCTCTGGAAAGACGCCCTCCAATTCAACCTCCACCCGTCGATCCAGCTGCCAAAGAGTGATTCCACTCCCATCCGGATTGCTGACCTTGCCACGGGCACAGGTATCTGGCTCTTGGACCTACTCCGCGATCCCGCAGTGACGCAGTACACGTCAATCCGGCTGGATGGCTTCGACATCGACCTAACAAACGCCCCCCCTCCAGAATGGCTCCCTCCACCAATCACGCTCCACCAGCTAAACATCTTCGACAACATCCCCAGCGACCTCCGCGGCAAATACGACGTGGTGCACCTCCGCCTGCTAGTCCTCGTCGTGCAGAACAGTGACCCCCTCCCGATTATCCACAAGGTGCACCAGATGCTCAAGCCCGGCGGCTACATCCAGTGGGACGACCTGAACTACCCCGACAGCGAGATAGTCAAAGGCAATACCATGGGTGGCGTGGCCACTCCGGCGCACGACGCCTTCCTTCGATTCGCACAGTCAAATGGGCGCAATGACTGGGTGCTAGGTCTCCCGCATCATTTGATGGCGCGCCATGGTGGGTTCGAAGATGCGCATTTAGTTAATTATACGGACCGGCCGGAGTTGCGCAAGGCGAATGGGGATCAGTACATTCTGGTCATGGAGGAGTTTTCAGCTCGCCTCAAAAGCGTCGGGAAGGCCGAGGATGCACGTAATATTGAGCTGATGATTAGGGGGCTGGCTGAGGAGTCTAGATTGGGGGTTGGGTTGTCGATGCCGAGGGCGGTGTGTGTTGCCCGCAAGAAGGTGGATCAAGACTAGTAGGTTTGACGGAATAGTTACAGTGCTATATTATTGGCCAGGAAATGATATCTGCATGCAGGATGAGAAGGAATGCGCATCATTATGACTAAGAATGCATTCTGTATTGGTGGTTAGACATGTGATTAGCTGCTCATTATTATACAACTGCATGCAAGAAAAAGGGTGCAGGACACGACAGAATAGGACAATAAATAGTGATGTGATAAATCGAACTATGAAGGAACAGGTCTGTCTCTACCAGTTTTCTCCTGTTGAACACAGTATCTCTTTCACCACACCGATGTCCATTTAAACTCCTCATGCGAGGTCAATCGCTGTAGAATCCATCATTTCCTCAAGGCACAATACGGCCAAGCAGCTAAAGATGTCCATCGACACATCTGTTTGGTACAAAGATGACATTGGATCCCGGCTCAGCCCGTCCATGCAACAGATCTTTGAAGAATGGAGCAACATTCCCAAGAATGAGCTGCAGCGTCATCTCCATGGAGTGGTGAGTTGTTCTCATCGGTGAGGCGGCAATAAACTGAATCTGAAACCTCACCTCAGCGCAACAAAGCATGGAAATACGGTGAATATCCCTGTATTGGCCAGTGGATGTTTCTCATGCCGGGAATCGCCACGTTCCCTCAATTTCAGCAAGTGGTTGAGTCCGCGCGTCGGGGAGCTACCGTGCTGGATCTTGGGTGTGGCCTCGGCCAGAACCTTCGACTGCTGGCAGCTTCTGGGGCTCCTTCCCATAGAATGTGGGCGCAGGATCTGAGTCCGCAGTTGTGGCATTTGGGGTACGAGCTCTATCAAGATCGCGATCAATTGTCAGCAACGTTTATTCCGGGTGATTTTCTACACGAAGATGACTGTCTCGGTCTACAGGAGCTGTACGGCAAGGTAGATATCATGATTTCTGGGCAGTTCCTTCATCTCTTCTCTTGGGAGGGGCAGAAACAGGCAGGCAGGCGCATTGTGGCCTTGTCCAAGCTTGGGACAGTCTTGATTGGATATCAGCAGTCACGGCGCCGAGCTCGGGAGTATATTCGTCCATGGGGAATGATGTTTTTCCATAACCTCGAAAGTTTTCTGCAAATGTGGCGAGAAATTTCCCAAGAGACTAACACTAAGTGGAAGGTCGAAGCAACGGTGGTGGACTTGAAGGAATGGGGGATGGAATCTGAGGACACTGAATGGATGCCAGCAGATCACCAAGGGCTTAACTTCTTTCTCACTCGAGTGCATTAGAGTTTATCTTTTGTCAGTCATGGAGACATTGCGGCATTTAGTATGTCTTATTATCTTAGTTTCAGTGGGGCTAATCAGTTTGGAAGAAGGCAATGGTGATAAATCAAACACATATAACCACAGGGTGTGGAAAACAGGGCTTCCTGTCCGGTCAGCCGTACTTAAGCCAGTATTACCAACACAGCCAGAAGTTATATGCACCCTTGAAAGCCTGCTGCTTTACAGGTAGATGTGTAGTTAGACCTTCATGTCTTCTGCCCTCATCCCTTTTTCCCCAGGATGAAACCTTCAGGTTCGTTTGCTCCACCTTATCATTGGTCCAAAGGTAGCCAAACATTAGTTTTGATTTCCATAGTTGAGAGATTTGCTGAGAGTCTTTGATCAAACCAAAATCCCTATACATCAGGTATGAATTTATGCCTCCTGATGCCACAATGCGGACAAGCATATCCCCTCTACAGCCGACGTAGGCCGCGGTGTCATCCAATCTCTGGCTATGTGCGGCTAAATATGGCGGATTAAAGGTACCGCCAGTCATCCAGTTCGAATTCCTCACAATATATTGCGTGGAACTACTGTACATTACATCCATTATCTTCCTTTGCTCTCCACCCCACGGAGCAACAAAATACTTTCTTGGTTTGTCTCCATCAGATAGTAGCTTGCAGTGAAATACGTTACGCTAATATTCCCATGAGATTTTCTTAGCTCATAGGCAGCAATGATGCCTCAGCCATGATGAACTATGTACACGCAAGGCCCGGTCAATGAGCCTTAATTAGTATACTAACCATACAGCAATAACCTGTATTGTACACGGAATTCAACACGCAACGCTCCAAATGAGCACAGAATAATTCTAATATCGCACAAGCTTCTTCCAACCGCCGGCCATATGCATTCCTCAGTAACCTATCCTTGACTGAAATCCCCTCACCACGACTCCGAAAAGTCTCCAACCCGTGTTGAAACTTCGCCTTTGCACTACTCGCCGAGCTCATAGCCTTCCACGCTGCATCCCCGGGGCCTCCTGCCTCGAATCCAGCAATAACTTCACGATATCAAGGTATGCTCTTCCAGCCGCAAGCGCCAGCGGGGTCTTATCGTATATGCTCGTGTGCCATACGTTAGTCCAGGGGGCATCGAAAAGCATTCTCACGACATTCAGATGTCCATTCTCAGCGGCGTAATGCAGTGGCGTCATTCCCCAACGGTCGACCGGGGATACATCTACACCCTGCTGCGCAACAAGGATGTTAACCATCTGCGTCTGGCCGGCGACAGCAGCGTACGCAAGCGGCGTCCGTTGGTACAGGTCTCGCGCATTCACATCGATATCAGGGTGCACGAGCAGCGCAGCTACAATACCTGCATCCAGCGGGTCCTGCTGTGCTGCAACGTGGAGCGGCGATAGTCGGGCTCTATCTGGTGCAAGTGATGAGGCTCATGTTTAGGTTTGGATGTTCAAGAATGGCGTTGACGTGGCCGACACTGTTGGAGAGAATGGCGGCGTTGAGGAGTGTCATGCCCGATGTCGCTCCAGCGTCGTCACGGTAAGTTTACGTTGGCTTCGTCGAAGGAGAGTAGGTATCGGAGGACTTCTTCGGTTCCGAGCTCGGCGGCGAGGAGGAGCGCATTACCATTCAGAAGATACTTTTGCAGATCCGTCCCCATCGTCAAGGCAATCATCGCTTTGAGGATATCGACGTTACCACCAGTGATCACCCGTCGGAAGAGTGTAGGCACCCAGATGTGAACTCTAGGATGCGCAAGTAGAGACCTGAAGATATTCTCGTGCCCCGTCGCAGCAGCCACAACCAACGGTGTTATCGGGTCGGCATCCCCATCTCCATCTGCAATATTCACATCCACTCGTTCACAAGATAATAACTCATCCACCACATCCTCATACCCCCTCTCAACCGCCCAAATCAGAGGCGCCCTCCCCAGCCGATCCTGAATATTAGCCCTCAGACCTTCCTCAGCAAGAAGAACCCGCACAACATCCATCTGCATATCCCGCCCCCGCTGCTCGTAGAAGGGGCGTGTCCCCGTTATTATTCACAACGTCCCCATCCCCCCCCTTCTCTAACAACCACCCAACACAACAACCCCCGCATGCCCGCCCAAAGCCGCAAAATGCACCACATTATCCCCGTTGGCAACAGTCAGGTTGTGCAGATCCGCGCCCTGCGCGACAGGAATTCAAGCACGTCCACCCGTCCAGCCAACGCCGCCATGACAGGTGGATGGAGCCACCCATCCCCAGGGTCTGGATTCACGGCTACCCCGAGCGCCAGAATTTTCTTGATATCTTTAATCCGGCCCAAGTACGCGGCTGTCATAAGTGCGGCAACGCGCCACTCTTGGTTCTCATAATCGAGGTGGGCTTCTGGATCGTTCCCATTCCCGTGGCTGTTTTGTAGAATCGTAATCATCAAATCTGGGCCGAGAGTCCCAACAACGATGGAGACCATCGCCTCTATGTGAATCTCCCGTAATTCTCCCGCACCTACTGTACCTCAACCACCCCCGCAGTTAGGCGAATAATCCTGCATCGAGAAGAAATCCACGCTCAACTCAACACCTTGCACGATTGATCGAACAACGGAGTACGCACTCCCAACCCCGTTCCCATTCTCACAACGACGAACCAAACTCTTGACCAACCTCCCAACAAACTCCCTCATTGACCCAGTCCCCATCAAACTTCCCATTACGGATCGCAGCGAGAATATGACCGATCACGCACTCATCAAACATCCCTGCAGTCTTGTTAGCATACATCCATGGATTGATCATTACTACGCCTTTTTGTAAGAAGGATATAAAGACCGACGCACGACAAACACCCCTTATCCTCAGAAACCAGCGGACGTCGTTCTCGGCCGTGATCCGTTCATGGTTATTTTTCCATCGGGCACGGCGGCGCCAGTGCCAGCTGGGAGCGACATGACTGAGGATATTCGAGACGAGTTCTGGGGGAAGATTAGGGAACACTGTGTGATAAAGTATGAGGAATATTTATCTGTGGTCTTAAGCTGGGGGAATTTGGGTGTTTTGAAGCAAGCGGCTCTACCTAAAACAGTGTGCCAAGAGGGCCCGTATTCGCTTGCGTGGGATCAACGCCAACCAGAGCATTTCTGATCTCAGGATGGCCAGGATATAACGCATCGACCCGATCAGAATGGTAGGACTTGAGTTGGTCAAAGGTCATGGCTTTGTAGCCGGTCAGGTGGAGGAAGCAATACTGGAGAAGACAGGCGTGTCCGTTAGACAGAACGCATCGGTCGCGGTTGAAGAAGTCCGGAGTGTGAGGCGCATATCCCATCACGTACCGCCCCAGGGCTACTCCGATGGCAGCCATCCCAATCGCACCTCTGGGTTTATCAGTATGGGCTGCGGCGCAATATCACGTCTACGTGCCTGTGAGACTTACCCTGGATGGCCACCTCCAAACTGCTGGCATAGATCAGCGATGAGCATGCGGAATGTGCGCAAGACGAGATCATGGGCTTTGGATAGTTGTTCGACGAGAAACATGGAGGACTGGCGGCCGCGGTTGGCAGTGACTGGTGCAGATGCGATCGCCATGATGTGTGTAACTGATGGGGAGAGCTGGCCGATGCTTCAGAGCATTGCCTTTATAATGCAGTATCATCAAGATCTATGTCATTATCAAGCTGGTCTCTCGACGAGGCACGGTGTAGCTCATTACCCAAATAGGCTACTTGAGGCACGCATTGCAGAAAGAGGAAATGTGCTGTTTGTCAGAAGAGACCAAACTCGCCCCAAATATCGTCAAAATGACCTGTTCATTTTTAGCATCTTGCATTGTTAATAATGGACGACCAAATCGACTCGAGGCGTATAGCTTCCTCCCGTCGTGCTCTAGACCATTACCCCGCATGTCGATTCCCTGGAGTCTACAGCGTGCGTATGAATCATCACTGTTACGAAGTCCTCCACGTTCTATTTCACTTCGTTTCCATTAAATAGTCTCTTATACATCTAGTTTTAAGATGACGCCGCCTCTCCTCACAGAATCGAATTTAGACGGAGTAATCGCATCAATGAAACCCGCGTCTAACGACCCCCAGATCATCCAGACTCCGTTTCCCAACCCATCGTTGCAGGTCACAGCAGACCACCAACTCAAGTTTGTCGAAGCGCCAGTGTACGCTCCCCAACGCGGGGAAGTCCTTCTTCAAATAAAGGCTACTGGAATCTGCGGGTAAGCGGTCCATCAGCCTGGACAATACATGTCCTGATCTTTGCCATTTAGATCCGATATCCATTTCTGGAAAACAGGTCGAATCGGCCAGCTAGTATTCGAGGGCGATTGCATTATCGGCCATGAAGCGGCTGGCGTAGTCTTGAAATGCGGTGAAGGCGTCACCCAGGTCAAGCCAGGTGAGAGCACAACATTCTAATATACGACTTACATCCTGACACTTCCAAGGCGACAGGGTAGCCGTCGAGCCCGGCGTTCCCTGCGAACAATGCTTCCTCTGCAACGACGGCCGGTATAACCTCTGCGAAGACGTACGGTTTGCGGGAGTCTATCCGTACGCAGGGACATTGCAACGATACAAAGTCCATCCCGCAAAGTGGCTGCACAAGTATATTGTCCTCCTTTCCTTCTCTCTGAGTTGATTTTAACGTACTTGTAGACTCCCAGACGGCCTCTCCTACACCGAAGGGGCCCTCCTCGAACCCCTCTCCGTTGCCATGCGCGGCATACAAGTGGCCCGCCTAAATCTCGGCCGGGGCGTCGCCGTCTGCGGCGCCGGGCCCATCGGCCTCATTGCTCTTGCTGCAGCTCGCGCATCAGGTGCCCATCCAATTGTCATCACGGACGTTGAGCCAAGGCGGCTTGCCTTCGCGAAAGAGTTTATGCCGAGCTGTATTACCTATCAGGTTGATCTTGCGAAAGATGCGCAGAGCAATGCGAAGGCTATCAGGGTACTCTTTGGGGAGAGCGAGTACGTTGCGCCAGAGACGGTGCTAGAGTGCACAGGGGTGGAAAGTAGTGTTTGCACAGCGGCGTATACTGCGCGCCGGGGTGGTGTGGTCGTTGTGATTGGCGTTGGTAAGGCGACTATGAATAATCTGCCCTTTATGCATCTGTCTCTTGCGGAGGTGAGATTCACTCTGAGCCTTGATCATATCGTTGCTAACGATGGCTAGATTGATCTGCGGTTCATCAATCGATATCGGGACACTTGGCCATCGGCAATTGCGTGTATCAATGGTGGGATTCTGGACCTGAAGAAGTTAGTATCGCATGTCTTTCCCTTGGAGAGAGCGCAGGATGCTCTGCATTTGTGTGCGGATGCTCGTAATGGAAGTATCAAGGTGATGGTGGTGGATGAAGTCGATGCAAGTCTATGACCCAAGTAGAGCCATGAGACTGCGAGGAGGGATCCGACGTCCCTAATAGTTTACGGCGAGCAGGAAGAATGCCTACATGCATCTATCTTCTGCATCTTATTCAGTTAGATAAATTCAGCGTGCCTAATTAGGAAATATGGGGCTAAATCAGGCCACCTGCCTTGTACAGCGTCACCTGATAGATGCATGTTGAATCTGCTAGTGAATTTGGCCCTTTCCTGGGCCTTCTAATGCCCGAATTTCCCTCAGACCTATTTCCGGTTCAGATTTTTGCTGTAACTCGCTAACACCTCGTCAAGTCTATGCTCGAGTTCGTTTTTCTAGCTGGTACCAAACCTTGACAGACTTATCTCCAAGCCTTACACATCCACCCGGCGCGTATATTAGTTGGAAAGAGACCTTCTAGTATCTTGTTAGGCAGAAGTAGGAAATCCTGAGTCTAACATGTATCCTCAGTGTCACTTTCAGGACCTGTCGGACCCTACTCACTTCTCCTGAACTAAGGATCATCGTGATATTCAATTCAAATCAACTCGAGGAGACTTACTGAACTCCTCATCTGACAAACCGGCTTCCTTGTCCACTAGCTAAATTCACCCAGTCTCCAGGAAAATTCTTCAATCCTTGTCAAGAAAATTGGCCGGCGGGTGTGCAAGGATGATCTGCTGTTACACCAACCGAAAGTAGCCGATACTTCGGGCTTTTTTCTATTTACCATCCCTACTCCAACATTGTCTCGGCGACATAACAAAATTAAGGGAATGCAAGTTTGCTGACATGCTGGCACAGATTCTTTTCCGATCGACACGGCCGCCTGCAAGCTTGTAACGGCCACACGTGTCGCTGGTGGTGTCTGAAACGACACTCCTGCAGACAGTGAAGCCTTCGATCAAGGTTCTCCAACTTCTTCGTTCTCCCCAACCTCCCTCCTTATTCTGCGTCCCGAGGGTTGCTTCCGCTCACCCTCTTGACGAGTCGACTGAATAAGACTGCGCTATGAGCTCAATAGACATCTAAGTACCCCGTTTCTAGGATCTGATCCACTGTCATCCTCTTCGTTGCGTCGGGTTGTAAGACGGCGTAGAGGAAGACGACATCATACTCGGGAATTCCTAATGCTACCAAGCGATCTGTCCAATGTTCGTCTCCGGAATTCAGGCCACCTTTTACTCCCTGATCATCAACAGCGGAGAAATCGCAATCCTGAAAGTACTCCACCGAACGGAGGTCAAAATCATGGCACTGACACGCTCGAACCATCTCCGCCTTCTGTTCGAGTGTCCCTTCTTTGATTACTGAATCGTACATACCAGGAGAATTGGAATCAATCTGCGCTTGGAGGAGTTGAAAGTACTTTGTGGGCAATTGCTTAGCACATCCATCACTCTCAAGACTGTTGGGTCTCTTACTGCAATTCCCCAGGCCCAGATATCGACGGCGCTTGTCCATGCCTTGCCAAAGTAGACCTCCGGACTCCTGTATGTGATGGAAGTCACTTCGCCTCGGTCGGGCGCCATGACTAGATGGATGTGTTAACGTCATCCCTAGGAGCTTTTCAGCCGTAGGCGTTGGATTCGTCCAGTTCTTACCAGACCCAAGATCTGCCAACTTCACATTGATCCTCAAAGGAATCGTCACATCATCGCTAGCTGGATCACTATCATCGAATCCATTTCGAAGAACATTTTCCATCTTGAAGTCTGTTCATAAGAGCTTATTTCTGCACTGTTCGTAGTGTAAACATACCACAGTATACGAGGCCCTTCTCATGGACTTCCGGTAAACCTAGAAGCGCCAATTTCATGATGTGCTTGATTTCGCGGGTTGTAAGGGGTCTTCGTGTCCGCGCAGACCACAGTGTTTTTTCGAACGGCTCCAAAACCATCATTGTTGGTTCCATGTCAGAACGCGCGGGAATGACATCGACCATCTTGCGGATAAATTTAGCAGGCTGAAAGAGTCTCTGCATCTCCATCTCTTTTCGAAAAGCTGGCCATCTTTTCTCGGGGCTGCCATCCGACTGCGGATGTTTGATAACGAACTGCTCCTTTTCATTGCCCCACTGATGTGCCTTCCACACGTTAGGGATAGCAAGCTGTACCAAATGAGCGATGAGGATATAAGTTCTGCCGCTCTCTCCGATGAGCTTCGTTCCTTTTTGGAGTAACGGGGTATACGCCATGTAGACCACTGGCTTGATGTGGTGACGTGCGCATCCTCTGAAGCGATGTCTTTTGAAAACGGATTAACTCGTCGGGCAATTGCGCGAAGAATCAAGGGTGTCTTTCATCAGATGGCAGGGATATGTATTCCCCAGACTTTCTCAACACGACTCGACTTTGCTCAAACCCTCCTGTTAAGGGGACCGTTAAGCTCTGATAATTATCTGATATGCAATGGAGTTATCACAGTATCTCCGAGCCAGCATGCGAAAACCAGCCTTCGCGTATATACACAGCCACAACTAGATTAGCGGGGAAGTTTGCCGAAAGGGGCGTCTATTTCGTTGAATGGATGCTTTGTCTCTGAGGCATCCACGGCACGACGTTGCACTAATGACTTTACAGTATCAAAGCCACATATACATCCCCGCTTCATGACTGGTAAATATTTCATGGTGATTCTTCCTTGATTTCCTGTCACAAATCATGAATGACAGTCGCCGACTTCCGGTACCGAGTCGGCGCCTGAGGCATCATCGTCCCAATTATGAATCGCGATCGCAACATGACTACTCCGTACATGAGTTGAATATCCTGAAAATTGGTACCTTAAACTAGTTTCCAGCTAGCGCCATGTTTTGTTGCCAGCCACAAATCAATCTTCTTGAGTTCTTACGTGGTGGAGCTTACGTTTGCCGAGATGATGACGACGCCGGCTAGCCGAAACCCCTTGGCCCCAGTCTCGGGGCTCATCTTGGACTGACTTGCCTCACTCCTCGTCCTGTTCTGGGGAATACTAACGTATATGCGTATACTATGTCGATGATCTTCTTGTGATCATCTCGACATCACCAAGGGGCTACTCCACGCCCATAGACAACCTCAATTTCTTGTTCCCAGACTATCAAACGATATGGACGATCAACCGGCGCGTCACAGCCCATTAGCCTAGCTCTCCTCCCGAGTGGAGTCGTTCAATTTGCCGGTGGGTGAATCATGGCTTAGAGACTCGTGGCCGGCTTTCTTGGCGAGTGTGGAGTATTGCGCATCGTCCAGACTGATTCGTTCACGATTCGATGCTCTATTGTCTTTGGACTCCGCAATGATGAATTGCGGATACAGAACCCACTGTGTCTTTCCCAGACAGTGACACTCTTTAAATAAACCTAGCGTCCGACGGAAAGATTGACAGACTCCTGATGAGGAGAGGGGTACGAGTACGAGACAGACTCCTGATGAGGAGAGGGCTACGAGTACGATAAAACTGCTCGAGCACCTCCAAGCTCTTGGTCTTCGTCCTATGAGTTCAACTCTCATATTAAATGTTACCATGTGAATCTCCATTCCATCCTCCCCTCTCGCAAGCTTTTCCCAGACTCCGTTTCCAACGTTGGTCCGCTGTGTCCCAATGTCCGCTTGGACTTGGACTCCTGTATGCTTTCGCCGACAGTTCTCCAGACTCCGAGATCCATCTCCCTACTCGAAATCGCGGAGCAAGTTCTCGTGCCTCATTCTCACCAGCGCTGGTGTCTCCATCAGTCTCCTCTACCTGTTCTACCTCTTTGCTGTTCCGCAACTGCTTCGATTCCGCTTTCGCCTCGATCTAAGCCCATATGATCTGGGATTCTACGGCTTCGGTCCTTCACGCAGCTACGTATCTTTCGAGTATGAATCTCCCATGGTAGAGATCACAGAATGGGGGTCGGGATGCGATTCGCGATACACATTCCTTGCTCCTCGCGGTGACTCGGTTGCTCACCCTGGGCCCGTCATTCTCGATGCTGATGGGGAATTGGTGTGGATGAAGTATAATTGGGATACAACGCAGGACTTTAAAGTACAGCGGTACAATGGTGCAGATTACCTGACATACTGGGAAGGGACTGAAGTGGAAAGTCGTGGCTACGGGTCATGGTACATGGTCGGTTGGCGTGCATCCAGTGTTCCAGGCAATCAAAAAGGGGAAGCAAACTAAGATCATTCGCAGCTCGATTCGACCTACACCCAGAAATACCAGATATCCCCCGTCGGCAACTTGGGGGGCGGCGATTTGCACGAATTCCACATCACAGAGCAGGGGACAGCGCTTGTAACTGTCTATGACCCTATTCCCGCGGATTTGACTTCCATAGGAGGACCGGAACTCGGTTGGATCCTTGATGGTATTTTCCAGGAGATCGATATTGAAACCGGTGAATTACTTTTCGAATGGCGCGCGTCGAAGCATTTCCCCGTTAGCAGCACCTACGAACCACGGAGCGCGGCGGGGAAGGATAGGATTAACGCGTTCGACTTCTTTCACATAAACAGTGTCGACAAAGATGAGCAGGGAAATTATATTGTCTCTGCGAGACATCTCCATTCCGTCAGCTACATCGACCACGTCACTGGGAACGTGCTTTGGACTCTCGGCGGAAAGTTGAACGATTTTACAGACCTGTCTAACGGAAAGGCGACAAATTTTGCCTGGCAGCATGATGCCCGGTGGCACGCCAACAACACAATCACGCTATTCGACAACGCGGCACATTCAAACAGCGATCCCGACAGTGAAAGTCGCGGCATCGTCATCCAGCTTGATATCTCCGGGCGCACAGCCGAACTGCTCGCCGCGTACTATCATCCTCAACAGATGAGATCTGTATCCCAAGGCAATGTCCAGATTCTAGATGAAAGTGGTCGGACCCTGGTGGGCTGGGGCCACAGCGCAGCTTTTACGGAGTACACCGCTGACGGCGACCTACTCTGCGACGTCCACTTCGGGGCGTCTGCATTCTTCTCCTTCGGTCGGGTCGTGTCTTATCGTGCGTCCAAGGGTACCTGGGTGGGCAGACCGCTGACGATCCCCGACGCGGCGGTCATCGGCGACCGTGTGTACGTGAGCTGGAACGGCGCAACGGAGGTGGTAGCTTGGCGACTGGAAGTGTGGGACACACACGCTGTTGAGGATAGCTCGTTTAAAGTCGTGGCTCAGTTCGCGAAGACCGGGTTCGAGACGGATATTGAAATTCCCGAAGAATTAGGCAGTCCGCTTTTCCGCCTGGCGGCTTTGGATGCCAAGGGCAATGCGTTGGGGTACACCGAAGTGCTTCAGAAGGAGCAAGGTGTTGATGTGGATGAACTCCTTGACCTGCATAGCTGGATCGTGGCCGCTGCTTTTATCGTTAGTGTTGGGGGTCTGTTACTTGGTCTGTACCAGTGTTGCGTTTGTTGTCGGATCCTTTCCCGATGCCGTCGTCGTCCGAATGAGTATCAGCTGGTAGCTTTTGGTAATAACGAGGAGAACGAGTCCGTTTGAGACTTAATTGTGCGCATTTTCCAGCTTGGTCTCGGCATATATATTTGGTGATTCTCTGGTAGATATCACACACCGTATGGTATCCCTATGCTTGCTCCAATTTGTACATATTATAGACATGTAAATATATACAAATACATATTTTCGAGACAATTACTCCCCCACCGCTGTAGTAACAAGCTAGAGCCACTGACAGGGTGGAAGCGGTTCGCCTGGACTGGTCCTACTGTTCTCGGCTTTCCTTGCGTAGAGCACCGCACTATCAATCCTCGACCTATTGCTGGACACTAGCATCCGACGAGGAATCCAAATCAACCTCCTGGATGGCAATATAATCCGTATACCACGTCTTGCCATTATCAATAGTCGCGAACCCAGCGTCAGTACACGAGAATAGCCCCATGGTCTTGCCGAACGATTCATCCGCCGCGCTGAGGGTGACCGTTAAGTTGGTAATTTCTGCCCTGTTAGCCTTCATCCGTAGGGGTTGTACAGACCAGGAACAACTTACTGTAACCATGAAAAACGCCGCAGTTACCTGAGCCGGTGTAGCACTCGTTCTCGGAGTAGAGATATTTAAGGCCGTTGTCGAGGGCTGTGATGTTGTCAGTTATTGTGTACCAAGTTGACGTTGACAGGGGATGATGCCTACCGTCCGATTGCTGCGAGATTACCTCACCGTTCATGGCGACGGTCTGGTAGACCTTGTTGTTCTCGACGGAGACTGCGCCGGTTAGTGTTCGTCTAGCTAGCTGTACTGCAGGGAAGCACGTACTCTCAAAGTCAAGGTTGGTCTTTGGCGGCACAGGTATATACGTCTGTCCGACCTGACCCTCTGTATACATCAGCAACCAAGCCAGTTGATACCCATGGAAACAATATTACGAGGAGTATAAGTGCTAGCAGCCACACACCACTCAGTGCTATTCGCAGAACAGCCTCTATTGCTACAATCAGCTTCGCGGCCAGCATAGGGAGTCAGAAATCAGAAATATACTGAGACTCTTGATCCGGAGACCAGTTCAACAGCGGCTGGTACAAATTCGCGCCTTCGTCGCCGTTCGTGGAAGAGGCTCCCACCCAGACGGAGGCCCATACCTGGTCGGTGGGTGAAGACACCTTCACGCCGGATGGGACGTCCGGTGGGACGAGCGAGTAGGTCGCTTTCGTGATGAAAGCCCCGGTTGGAGGACCGAGGTAGAAGAGACTTTTGCCGAAGACCCAGGAGTCGGCGGGCATGGAGGCCGTAGCCCCCAGGGCTAGGGTTAAGGGAATGGAAATGTATGCGTAGTGCATTTGTGAAAATTGTTGGGGGAAATGTCAAGAAAGAAATGAATGTAATATACTGAAGAAAAAATGAATGAATGAATGTAGATATCCAGATCTACTGTGATGACAAAAGTGATTATTGGAAAGAGTTCGAGGGCTGGTATATAAACTATCACCCTCGAGATGGCACGCAGAAGTAGAGTCTGCACTAAGCTTCATATTGAGTGAAGCCAGCCGGCCATTGTGCCATCGATCGTCGTATCCATAATCTCTCCTAAATGTCTATTGTTGATTGTGTTTCTGTACTTAGTGCGAGACATTGAAACAAATTCATCACTCTGAAACCGAGTCCGCTGATTTTGATTCCATCGGTGTCAGGTTGAAACAAGCCTAAGCTATCGGAATTCGGGTGCTTATGAGGGATGAGCTTAGCTAAGTTAAACTCGTCTTCTGAGGACTATTTACTTCGTGCCCTGACAATAACGTTATGTTGATGCCCCTCTCCTGGGTTCCTGAGATGGCATCCTCAACCCCTTTTTGCTGATCGGCGTGCTTAGCAGTCTAGAACAACTTAATGCAGTTTGACGACCATACTGCTCACATGGCGAGTCAGATTCGACAGGTTCACACAGTTATAGTGATTGTTAGCATGAAACCCATCAAAGAAGTACTTAACCATCAGAGCAACCGTCAACCCCGCTTTTAGCGGGATTGAGATGCTGCAAGTATGCGCCTTAGCGTTGAACCCTCGGCCACTTTCACAACGATAATGATCGTCCTGGCTGATTGGAAAAAATAGCCAATGAATTTTGGATGCGTCTGATCACATAAGCGATTGGTGACTGCAAGTTGCAGATGTCCAACTATCCATTTTCCTTTGAGTCTCTCGTCGTTTAGCCAGCTCTGGCGGACAACTCGATACGAGAAAGGAATCTTCAGAGTATTGTACAACAACATTCCGCAACATGACCTCAGCCGAAAAGCAGTTAACGGTCGCGATAGTAGGCGGCGGAATCGGAGGCCTCGCGCTGGCTGCAGGGCTCTTGCGCCGCAATGTGCCTGTTCAAATTTATGAAGCCGCTCCCGCGTTCAAAGAGATCGGGTTGGGTTTGACGATAGGGCCTGCAGCTCACCGTGCAATGCCCTTGATTGATCCTCAAATCCGCGAAATATATGATTCGCTCATCACGACCCATGCGGACAGTCCTGGGTATGAGCGGTTCAAACAGACCTGGTTCGAAGTTGTCTGGGCGTCAGGTCCAAAATCAGGCCAGACTCTCATGGACTTAAAGGCCTTGCCCTCAGGGCAAACCACTGTACGGAGAGCGGATTTCTTAGACGCCTTGGTTGGGCTGATACCATCTGAGATTGTGCACTTTGGAAAGAGGTTGATCAAGTTAGTTGAATCGCCGACCGGGGTCGATCTGTACTTTGAAGATGGTATCTCTGCAACTGCGGATGTGGTGGTCGGTTGTGATGGGATCCATTCAAAAGTCATGGAGTTTATGCTACCGGATGAGTATGAGCAATCCATTCCACGGTACAGCGGAATGTACGGATATCGCGCAGTCCTGGACATGGAGACGATGGTCGAAGCGGTCGGTGATCACCGTGCTCGAGTAGCGACCATGTATGTCGGAGACGGTGCGTATGGGATTTCGTATCCCATCATGCGCGCGAAGAAGGTCAATGTAGGTCTCTATGTCCTGCATGACAGGTGGAACAACGAAGCTTGGGTTCGTCCGGCTAGCAAGGAGGATATGCGGAGGGATATGAGGCATATGGGAGAATATGTCAATCGGCTGGTCGAAGTATGCGGAAAATGATCATCACATTTCTCAGTGCCTCCGGCTGATAGTGTAACAGTACATGCCGGATCCTTCGCAGTGGGCTATATTTGATCATCCGCATTTGTCCACCTTTGCGAGATCGCGTATAGCCATCCTCGGGGACGCGGCTCATGCTTCCACCCCACACCAAGGAGCAGGAGCAGGACAAGCAATTGAGGATGCACACGTCCTGGCAGAGCTTCTTGGGGATTCGAGGGTAATTGAAGCAAGAGATGCCCTTGCAGCATTTCAGGCGTACGATGCAGTACGGCGGCCGCGCAGTCAGAGGGTGGTAACCAGCAGCAAAGAGAACGCATACCTGTTGTGTTTACGCCTGGATGGAGTAAAAGATGACGAGGGAAAGTTGATGACAACTTTTGAAGAACGGTTACGGTGGCTTTGGGATATTGATATCCAGGACCAAGCGGAGAGGGCAAGGCAGATCATGGTGGAGCAAATGGAGCAGATACAGAAGAGCTCGAATTGTGTATCAAGAAGCGAGTGAAATAGGATCTCTTCAGATGCGCTTAGTTGAAGATAATTCTCTCCAACAAAACCAGTTTCCTGCCCTACAACTCCTGCATCCTGGTGTTGTTGATTTGATGGTTTAGAAGAATTGGCCAATGAGCATCTGCCTGAGGACTCCGGCACCAAAACCTGCGCCAGGCATCCAGGCACCCACGCTCGGCTACCCGCGGCGATTCTCCAGATTCCCCGCATGATGAAATGAGAATCCCCAGGTGCGAGACTGTCGTATAAATCGCCCAGGGGAATGTTCCAGGGAAGTCGTTGATTTTGACCTCTCGCGGTCACTTTTTGCAGTATTCCACCCACCCTCACTCCTTCTTTCCCGCCTATCATCCATCCAGCATGGCTTCTCTCCGCCCCTCTGTCAAGAGGTTATTACGACAGCCTCCCTGCCGGTTGTACTCCGGCGCTCCATCATCCTCATCACGACTCAACCTACCCATCGACTACAAAGCCACGCCTCTCCTGCACCATACCTCGTCCTCACTATCGAACGCGCTAGAGCTCCCCGGCTCGACCACCAGCAAATCACTAAATCTATACCAGGCTATCAATTCCGCGTTGCGAACCGCCCTTGCTACGGATAACAGGGTGATGCTGTTTGGCGAGGATGTAGCATTCGGCGGAGTGTTTCGATGCTCGATGGACTTGCAAACAGAGTTCGGATCGGAGCGTGTTTTCAATACCCCGTTGACGGAGCAGGGTATTGTAGGGTTCGCTATTGGAGCTGCAGCGCAAGGCATGAAGCCTGTTGCCGAGATCCAGTTCGCAGATTATGTTTTCCCCGCCTTTGACCAGATCGTGAACGAAGCTGCAAAGTTCAGATATCGAGAGGGAGGTACAGGCGTAAATGTGGGGGGAATGGTAGTCAGAATGCCGTGTGGTGCAGTCGGACACGGCGCCCTGTGAGTTGAACGTCATTGCGTTGGTACACTCCAGCGATTGCTAATCAGAGTCTTGCACAGATACCATACACAATCCCCCGAAGCGCTTTTCGCCCATGTTCCCGGTGTCCAAGTGGTCATGCCTCGGTCTCCGTCACAAGCAAAGGGCCTCCTCCTCAGCGCCATCTTCCAGAGCAACAACCCTGTCATCTTCATGGAGCCCAAGATTCTGTACCGCGCAGCTGTCGAGCACGTTCCAAACGAATTCTACACAATACCTCTTAACAAAGCGGAAGTGGTCAAACCAGGAACTGACGTGACGGTCGTCTCGTACGGACAACCAATGTACCTCTGCTCAGAAGCCATCAGAGCTATCGAAAAGGACATGGGCGCCAGTGTTGAACTCATCGATCTCCGAACAATATACCCTTGGGACCGACAAACTGTTCTGGACAGCGTGAAGAAGACCGGACGTGCTATCGTGGTCCACGAAAGTATGATCAACTACGGCGTCGGTGCTGAAGTTGCTGCTACCATCCAAGACGGCGCATTCTTGCGCCTGGAGGCTCCGGTGAAGCGAGTGGCTGGCTGGAGCACCCACACCGGCCTTACATTTGAGAAACTCATCTTACCTGATGTCGCGAGTAAGTGATCACCAACCCCTTGCTTGTTTGTTCAGAATGAGCAACTCAATTACTGACGCATATCAGGAATTTATGATGCTATCAAGCAGACACTGGAGTACTGAGCGTTTGTATAGTTCCATAGAGAATAGAGCATTGATGTGCAATGAGAATGCTTTACACCTCAATAGTAGAATAAGCCGTAAGGTTCTACGTGAGTGCTTGGGAAAGAAGCATAAGAGTAGCTCCTATGCTCACTAGTACCGGTGGCTGTACAATATATATATCCCGTTCGTGACAACCAACTTAATTCAAAAGATATTCAGAAGTCATAAAACTGCAGTTAGGTGGAATCGATTACCAATACACTTCGTTAAAGCAATTAACTGGTAGAATGATGATTTTCCAGCCAGGTGCGATGAATGGCTCTGTCTCTTCTACAAATCTGTATTGCTGATGACCCCTTGCTGTTCCTCTTGTACCCCCTGGGTCATGTGACATTACCAAATCTGGAAGTTCCTCTGGCCAATCATTGGCGCGATTTCCAAGCTAGCAAAACAACTGCCACAAGCTCCCGGACATCCCGACTTCCGTGCCACACTATCAACTATCCTTTTCCGGTAATCATCAAGATGTCCGCCGAACCTGGACAATCATCACCGTACAGGTCGCCTCATGGACAAACAAATAGTCTTTCAGCCGGAAATTCTTCCACTCCTGCCGCGGCTCCTGCTTCAACCTCTTCCACGACGCGGCCAAAACAAAGAGGGAACGTATGGATGCCAACTTTGACACCCACATCATTGGCGACGAGATATCCTCAAAGAGGGTTGGATCCCAAACAGTTACAACCTGCAACTCCTCCTCAGGACCAAAACGGTCCTTCGACATCATCAGCTACTCCTTCTCAGAGACCTTTGCATACTCCTTCGACCGCCCAACATTCTCCGAGACACCCCTCCACACAACCTTTGAACCAAAGCCCTGTACCTCCGCCGATACCTCATGCCACTCGACCTAAAATACACAATGCACAAGCGCAACCAGTCCCAGGATCGCCGTATCCAGCGCAATCTACTCCGCAAGCTCAAGCGCCTCAACCTGCGCCTGCCCTGGTTCCGCATTATGCGCCCGGATTGCAGAATGCAACAGCTCAGCAGCCGATACATTCGCAACCGCCGCCCCCACAGGCACAGCCATGCTCCACCGCTCCCCCGCGTCCTTCGGGGACTGGCGCTGTTTTCGAGGTCGGAATGATATATCCATCAATGGAGGAAGCCCGCGAAGCTCTGCTTTGCCATACCATTGCCAAGCACGAATCATATCGGGTGTACAAATCGGACGCAAGGCGGTATATGACCCGATGTCGCAACCGCGACTGCAATTACATGGTTCGAGTCAGCTGGAGAAAGAAGCGGTGCGAGGCATTCGTGTCCATGTACAAGCCGCATACGTGCAGTCCGGACACGCATGATAATTGGCGTCCGGCAGCATCGGTCAATTATCTTGCACCAGCTTACCAGTCTCTCGTCCAAGGAAGTTCAAAGCCGACTGCAGCTCAGATCCTGGAGATTGAGCGGCGCAGGGGCAATCCGATCCAATACCACCAGGGATATCGGACGCTGAAAGCGATTGAGCGTAATCTGTACGGAGATGCAGCTGAATCCTTTGAGAAGCTACCCGCGTTCTTGTCAAGGCTTGCTAAGATCGACCATGCCGGATACTGGAAGACGGAGACGAAGAACGACATTTTTCATCGCTGTTTTGTCGCGCCGGCCGCGACGTTGCACGCTTATACCCTCTGCCGTCGATTTTTGACCATTGACCGCGCGCCGTGGAAGACGAAGTGGGATTTTTCGCTTCTTGTTGCTGCGACATTAGATGCGAACGATCAGGTTCTGCCACTGGCGTGGGCGGTTGTGCCCGATGAGAAGGTGGAATCCTGGGCTTTCTTCCTGCGCCATATGCGCCTAGCGTTTCCGAAAATTGATAGCCCGCGTACTGCGCTGTTGCTTAACCCTCGGCTGGGGATTGACGATGCCGTCAGCCAAGAACTACCTGCTGTTGCCATGATGTATTGCTGCGAATATCTATCTCAAACTTTAATGGAAAAGTTTCGTCCCGAGGAGGAAGTCCGCAAGCAATTCTGGAAAGCTGCACGAGCGGAATCGGAACCTACATTCGCGCAGGCAATAGCTCAAATCAAACACCCGCGTGCGAAACAGTGGATCGAGTCGATCCCACGACAAAGATGGGCCAAGCACGCCTTGCCAGTTCCTCGGTATGAGCAACTGTCCATGTCCACCATGGAATCTCTGCACTTCTTATGGTTGAACACCCGCAACCTGCCCGTTCTACGAGCCTTGTATTCAATCTGGCTCAACATCACCGACCGACTCCATCACTGCCGGGAGATTGAGTTCAAGCAATCCAACAAATTGACCGACTTTGCTCAGGAATGGATTGTGCGGCAAAAGCAGCTCTCTCGGACCTGTACAGCAGTGGCAAGTTCCCAGGAGCAGTTCACCGTGCTCAACAAAGCCGTAGGCTTCGTGGTGGATCTGAATGCTCGGACATGCAGCTGCCTCGACTGGCAAGATCTCCAATTACCATGCCGTCACGCCCTCGCTGCCATTGCTACCACTTCTCGCCCCATCAACGACTTCGTGCCCCCGGCGTATCACATCAGCACATACAAACAGATCTACACTGGCGTTACGATGCCGCTCGAACTGCGAGACCTAGACAACTTTGGCCAGTGCAGCGCCCCAGCCACAAATCGTCGCGGAAGACCATCAATGAATTCTTCCAAACAACCCCAGAGAGATGGCGGTGTCCAGTCCCACTGTTCCGTCTGCAGGCAGCCCGGACATTCCGGCCAAAGCGACATCTGTCCGAGCAAACTCAAGGAGCGGAACATTGTCGTCCAAAATCTACCCGATGGCATCCGGGCCTTCGAACACAAACCGGGCCCCCCACCTCGGAAACCCCAGTACCCGGCCGTGGCTGTCGTTGTGCCTGTCAAGCCCACGATTACACACCCTACCACATCAACCCCTGACGTGCCGACCGTGTGTGTGCCCCGCAGGCCCCGGGGCAGCAGCCAAAGCAGCCGCAGTAGTAGCAGCAGTGACGACAACAAGACTCCCAGCGATGAAGACAACGGCACGGGCAATGACCGGGGATCGCTGGACCCAGGCTTCACGCAAATCCCTTGCTCGCCCCATTGGGTTCGATTACCCGGAGAGCAGCACTCACCTGGGGTGAAAAAACCCACAGCCCCAAGGCCTTCATTGAATTTTGCACCTGCGCCCTCCGACGTGGGATCCCGGCTGGAATGGGCGCTGGACGCGAAGAAGAAACTCGATGCCGAGAAAGAGTATCTGTCGTATGAGGAGTTGAGTCGTCTGCAGGGACAGATTCTCGACGGTCTTTTTCTAGCACAGACGTAGCGTCAGGGACGTGTTGTAATACTTATACACTTGATTATGTTCGAAATGCAGGCCCTTTCCACGTCTCCGAGAACAGCCCATCGACTCGAATGACAGATGTACTAGTCTTTCATAAGCCTAGCATATCCTGAAAATAGTAATATAATTAATATATTCATCACAAAGGAATCATGAATATCTATATGATGCATCGCCAAGTACTCGCTAAAATGAAGGATATCTCGAACCATAAATACAGGCCCCCCCATAACGAAATCCCAAAATCGCTAAAATACATATCATGTCCCGTAGCAAGAAATGACTAGAAACTGAAAAGCCCACTCCGGCGCTTTCCAAACGGATATACAACCAACGCTGCAATGAACAATCCCACAGTGATACCAATCGCCACCTGGATCATTCCGAAACCTAAGCTAGCGATAGATGTATCCTGGCTGCTCGTATCGGTGCCATTACCGCCCTTGTGCAGATTCTCCCGAACTTGATTCGCATAGTTGATGCCGGCGATCAGGGATCCTGAGGAGGCCAGCCCTGACGGCACGAGGACGAAGATACCCGGTAGAATGGCGGTAGCTGCGTGGCCGTGCCATAAGCGGCTGTATAGATTGCCCAGGATGCCGAGGGTGAAGGCGCCGACGGTATTGGCGACTTCGGAGCGGGATCCGAGCTTGGTAGTGCTGAAGTAGTTGGTAATGTAGCCGCAGGTTGCGATGAAGATCATGACGGGGACTTGTTTCCATTTGGCTTGGTTGATGACTGCGAGGCAGATGACGAAGATTGGGACGAAGATGAAGTGTTGTGTGTACTTGCTGCCGTAGATGGAGAGGTCGCGGCAGGTGGTTTCCGAGGTGGCGTTGCCGTCGATGAGGCCGTAGACGGTAGTACCGACTGTAATGCCGTAGCCAAGGAAGAGCGAATAAATTATGGCAAAGACCATGCGGATGGAACCTGCAATCATCTGGTGGGATTGGAGTTCAAGACTGCTGCACAGAACCATGAAACCCGGTAGGATCAGGGCAATGGAGGACTGTGCCAGAGCGGAGAAGCAGAAGAGGGACTGTTTTTGGCCGTCCACAGTTATGCGGATCGAGCCGAACGCGCGTGCCAAGAAAGAGGTCAACACTGCCGCTGTCACTTCGAACACATTGGAATAGAGGGTGGATCGGGGAGATATGACGTGCTGCATCAGACCGACGAGCGACCCAAGAATGAAGATGATCGGCATGTCAATAGGCCGGGCGTCGAAGGCGAAGGGGCCGACCGCGGCGCCAGCCAAACCGTAGACCGGAACCAAGATCCATTTATTGAAACGCGGCTTGCGCTTCATGATTTCGTCAAGTTCCTGGATGGCTTCTTCGACTCCGATCAGGTCATGAACGACATTTTTGTAAACGTTGTGCGTTTCAGCCAATCGTCCCAGATCGACCCCCTGCGGCGAACGAACTAGCTTGACTTCGGCTGTTCGAGTGACAGGGTCATCGAAGGACATGATCATACAGCCCGGCAGATACAGAAACTGTCCCTCTACCTCCAGGACCCGCGCCGTCATGGTCATGTATTCCTCCAATCGGTGCGTAGGCGCACCATACCGCATCAGGGCACGGCACAACTGCATGATATACCGATGTCGTGCCAGGATCTCTGCAATATGCACGGTCACCTTGATTTCATCTTCCAACCGATGCTTGCGATAAGCCTTCTTCTTCCCCCGCTTCTGCTGCTGTGTCATTGACAGAACATCGGCGGACGACGGTAAGGTCGCTCGACTCAAGTTCATCGATGCTTCCACCAGGGAAGCAGTCGATCGATGGTGCGGTTTCTTGTACCATTTGACTTTCTCCTTTTTGGGTGTGACTGCACCCGACTTGGGAGTTGCCGATCCTGACTTGGGAGTTGTAGCTCCCGAGGACATGGGAGAGCCATCATCGGAATCATCCGTCACCGACAAACCATCCTTTTCATTCTGCGCAGCCTGCAGTTTAAGCAGTTGAGACAAAATTCCGCCTCCTCCGCTGAAGGATAGAGGACGGTAGGAATCGTACCACGAACTGGGACGCTCGGGAGTGCTCTGGCCAGAACGTTGGTACGCAGGTTTCGGTTTGCGATGGCGCAGATTATTGTGTTGAGTCATCCGTCGAACAAGACGGTGCGCCTCTGCGCTGGGGTTGGGTCGGTTCTCATCGTCCGTATCATCGCCCACAGGCATTTGGTACTGGCTGTGAAACCTGCGCATCGGCATCCCACCTTCAAGGTCCTCAGGCAAAAGAGAGACTCCCAGCGCCTCGCCGTCATCCAGAGGTCTACCCAGGCGTTCTCCCAAACGGACCGTCTTCTGCCTAATCAACTGACCAGCCTCCTTCCATCTTTGTTTGACAGACTTCGATCGGTTCGGCGTTCGCTCCCTGGTCGTGGAGTCTTCGGAGATGCGTTCGGGGGTAGAAGGCGGATATTTGGGGCTGGGGTAACCCAAACCATCGTATCTCGATGTTATATCCGTCTCATCATCGAATTGCTCTGCTTTTAGCATATCGGTAACATCTGTGGATCGTGGTGCGGAATTGAGCAGCGTCCGGGTGGAGCTGTCGGATGTATTTGAATAGACTTTCTCGGTGGTCTCCGTATTGTCGGCATCACGATGTTGGCTGAAAGATCGAAACCTGACTCGATGTGGTCGTGAGAGTTCGCCGGGTAGTCCGAGGTGGTGACTCTCCAGCGCTTCGGCGTTGGCCGGCTGTGAGAGACTGCGGCGATGACCTCTGCGGTCCTCAACGGCGTTTCGCTCTAAAGACTCTGGATTGGTGAGCAACTCGTAACTTTCGTTATCATGATGAGTCTCCGACATTGGGAGGCAAATGCACTCCAGATGTCAATTATCGTTGCAATAAAGTTGCAGTGGAGGTCGAGAAGAGAGTGAACGGGGCAGGAGACGATGAACGAATGTCTGGATGAACGGTGGAGGTAACGGATAGAGATTAAAAGGAATAAGCACCGTACAAATACATACAATGATGGCGCAATGATATGACAAATCGAGGAATGCAATGGTGTTAATGGGTTAAGGAAAGGCAGCGAGAAGCAGAGAGGATGGACGAGTGTGGAGAGGAACCAGAGAGGGGGAGGGAGTGGGAGAGGCGAACCAAAAATAAGTTGAGTCTAGAACAGATTCTCATCTCGAAAGATGGAAGTTCTGCAGAACTGTCAGAAAGCCATTGACTTTTTAAAGAAACGTCAAGTCTCGGCGCAGAGTTCATTGTTGTGAGGTTGATGAGAGGACAAGAAGACGATGATCTCATGGTGGAGGGGCAGGATTGATTGACTCTGTCAGTGCTTCGGAGGGTCTTGGACAGACGATCCTTATCAATAGCACTCTTTACTATGGCTTCTATTCTCGACGATCTACAACAGCTTCCATGCAGCACGAGATCGCTATATTTTATTACCAGGTGATTGTCTATAATCTATTGTTCTAGAACATAACCACTCTACTACCTATCCTCCATTCCCAAAGAGCCTACTCGATCAGGCGTCAAAGGACTCGACGCTCAAAGACCCAAACTCAATGACACTGCAATCTCAGTACGCAACCAGTGGAGAAGCAATGGCACAATCCTGATACATAAAGATGAATAAGATGCTTGGTTGTGGGTCGGGACTCGGAAGTGGCGAAGATGACAGAATCACAACGAATCACCGACGCTGCGGTGGAAGCTGCAGAGAAAATCTTTGCCTTCTAGGCCTGCGCCGTGGCTGCAGCGGACTCGACCGGCAATGTGGTCTATCGGAGTATCCTGATGGGCTGTTGAACGTGTCCTTGTCAAAGTTCCAGCCAATTTACCCGTTCAAATTACCCACCTCGGGCAGATCATCTTGAAAGGAACCACAGCACAGAGTCCAGACTTGAATCCAAGTCCAGGCTGCAGATCCATACTACGTACCTCCCCCTATGCTCTTGTGGGACCCAACGACGCGCATTAAAGTCGCATCAATATGTGTTCTATTTTCGTCCATCACGCAGCTCAGCTGCTGGAATACTACAATTGCATGTGAACGATTATTATTAGACTATTATGGCCATGGAAAACTGGATTCTGCACCACGAATTATCGTCTATCACGACTGTCAAAATCCCACTTGTTCAACCACCCAACGCTAACATTCAGATATGTCGCAAAGCAGAGCCATCCCGCATATGGAAGCATCATCCAAAACGCAGCACGATCCATATCCCACCACATCGCCATCAGTTTCCCGACCGTACCGCCCAGAACTACCATATCCGCAAGGGCCCACCCAGGTTTCCGCGCACCGAAGAACAACGGCATCCAGAGGCAGTTGAGGACCAGCTGCGTCGTGTACAACGTTTGGGACGAGGCTACTGCCGTCGCGGGTGTGAGGGGGGTCGCGGAGGTGGTTGCGTGGTGGGCCGCGTAGCCCATCATCCCGTAGAGGATGGTCCACACGGGCCCGAAGACCCAGGCGGGAGGGCGTAGGGGCGGTTGGCGGAGACGGCTGTAGAGTTCTTTTGTGTGGCCTATTTCTGTAGACGTATGCAGTAAGTATGGGCCAGTTGGTCTGCCATAAAGGTAACTAGTGATATCTTATCTATCGCCGTTGAAGAAGACGCATACTGTTGACCAGATATCCCACCAGGCATCCCACGCCAATAGGCGTCGCTACAGCCAGGACTGGGGAGGTGAAAAGCTCTTGTGGGAGTGCAAATGACCAGGGCATCGTGCTTGAGATTGAAAGATATTTTCCACGTAGAGTATTGATCCTTGTCCTTCGGACAGTTTTACAAAGTTGTCTATGTTGCTGAGTGTTGGGGTTTTATCTACTCCGTTCGGCCAATCATCCGATCGATCGATATGCACCAACGTCATTGTCCATAAACTCCACCTTGCTTGGAAGAGACGCTACGAACCACAATCCATTGAACATGCGCGGCTGCTGTTTTAGGAATATGGAAAATAACAATCATCGCGCTCGAGTATAAGGGAAATTAACACAGCAACCAGAATGTGTGGGACGGCTCCGTGGCATCCAGTGTCAGTGACTTCAGGGAAATACATATCGCGAAACAAACAGAACAACAAAAGTCAAACCACAGCGAGCCAAATAAGCTCGCTTGTCGACTAAAAGGGTCAGCGATGACACGGAATACAGACTCGGCAAAATATGGACACGTTTTATTAGTCGTACTAGATTGGGGACGGTGACTTTTGAAAGGGCGGCTGCATCTACCTCCAGGTATCCTGGCATCCAGGGCACGAAAGAACCGAAGTGATTCAGGGACGGTCTCGATGTCCGACGGAGTCTTGTAGAAGGAAGGCTGAAGTTGATATAAAGTATCGCAATACTCTCTATCAAACCAAGCCAAGTCGTAATTGAGTATAGGCGGCGAATTTCATCCAGTCAAAAGACCAGATAGAAGAACAACCCAGCTAACAGTCAGCCACGATGCCACTCAAATTGCTTTGCCTGCATGGTTGGGGCACAAACATCAAGGTATGTGACACGAGCATCCCATTCTCATCCTGCTCGCTGACATTGTGACAGATCTTGCAATCTCAGCTGAGTGAGTAGCACAGCTTTCAGCTCTGCTGCCACATACTAACGAGACAGATGGCTTGATGACCGAACTCCGACGAGATAATACGGCGACATTCCATTTTGTCGAAGGCGACGTTGACTCGGTGCCGGGTCCTGGCATCGCAGGATTCTATGACGGTCCCTACTACAGCTATTACAACTTTCCCCGGTCGTTTTCTGACCCTGACGGCAGCGAGGAGGAATCCTTGCTCGAAGCATACAACCTCCTCTATGACATCATCGACGAGGACGGCCCTTTTGATGGTATCCTAGGCTTCTCTCACGGAGGAACCCTGGCTTCGGGCTTTCTCATTCATCATGCCAAGACGTATCCGCATGAACCACCTCTCTTTCGATGCGCCATATTCATCAATTCTCTACCACCGTTCCGCATGAACCCCGATGAGAACCCAGAAATCGACCCAGACCTTGACGGCCATATCAAGATACCGACTGTAAGCATTGCTGGGGCGAAGGATCCCTTGTTCGAGTATTCGCTTGCATTGCACAGGCTGTGTGATCCATCGAAGTCCACGTGGATAGTGCACAGCAAGGCCCACGATATTCCCAACGATAAGAAAAATGTTGCTTTGATGGCTGCAGGTATCCGCAAGTTGGCCATTGAAGCTTTGGCGATATGGTGATTGTACCCTGGCCTTTGTTTCGGTCCTACCTTGCACAGAATAGAATATTCCGCATGTGTATCCTTCATTCATTGCTTTCAATGTCGGTTTTCTCAGTGTACTGGTACGGAGCATTCTTTGCATCGTTAGACACGAATTTCAGGTTTGATGATCGGATAATAACCAAGCCATGTATATTTGTCTGCTAGCGCTGTTCTGCAATTTAATGATTGTCTTGAACCCTTGCCGAGCCTCTGTCACCTGCGAGTACGTCGACTTGTCATATGGGTGGGCAATTTGTAGTCTTTTACCATGGCTATCAACTCCTTCGAAGGGACTGGGGAACCCGTCCAGCTCCCGTCTGCTCCCTCTCATGCGCACACAGAAGATGAAGTTTCAGACTCGCTGGACGACGCATCAATACCAATTGCCGTCATTGGCATGGGATTCCGAGGGCCCGGAGATGCCACCAACGTTGAAGAGCTGTGGAAAATGATACTCGAAGGCCGGGAAGCATGGAGTCAGATACCTGAGTCGAGATGGAACAGTCATGCGTTTTATCACCCAGACCATGCGAGGCACGGCACTGTAAGTCACCATAACGGCCAAATGAGACATGTGATAACAGTATCTGCAGATCAATGTCCAAGGCGGCCACTTTCTGACAGAAGATGTATCTCTTTTCGATGCGCCCTTTTTCAACATGACGAGTGACGAGGCAGCGGTTTGTAGCCTTTCCACAGAGTATCTGTACAATTGGGTCCTATCAAGCTTATCATATCGCTTCTCAGGCGATGGATCCCCAGCAGCGGTTATTGCTCGAAGTGACCTTTGAAGGACTAGAGAACGGTCGGTTTCCTAGAGCATAGAGGTCATTGGATAGCACTCACACCTGCCAGCCGGTATACCTCTTCCCGAAGTCATGGGAAGCCAGACATCCTGCTTCGTCGGGTCTTTCAATGCGGATTACACTGATCTCCTCCTACGTGACCCCGATGCTATCCCCATGTATCAATGCACCAATGCTGGCCAGTCGCGTGCCATGATGGCCAATCGAGTGTCATACTTCTTCGACCTCAAGGGCCCCAGCGTCACAGTCGATACCGCTTGCTCGGGGAGTCTAGTCGCACTGCATTTGGCTTGTCAAACGTTGCGCACTGGGGATGCTGCGATGGCAATTGCTGCGGGAGTAAACGTGATTCTCAGCCATGAATTCATGTCCACAATGACCATGATGAAGTAGGTTCGCGTGTAACACTTGATTTGTCATTGCATTAAACAGTATCCAGGTTTCTGTCACCGGATGGACGCTGTCACACATTCGACGAGAAAGCCAACGGATATGCTCGTGGTGAAGGGATTGGGTGTCTGATCCTGAAGCCACTCAAAGACGCCATCAGAGATAAAGATCCTATCCGAGCTGTCATTAGGGGTTCTGGGTCGAATCAGGATGGCAGAACTCCCGGCATCACTCTCCCAAGTGGAGCGTCACAGGAGGCCTTGATTCGCCATGTTTACAGCATGGCAGGTCTTCATCCGCATGATACAGAATTCGTGGAAACACACGGCACAGGGACTCAAGCAGGAGATCCAATTGAGACAGGAGCGCTCGCGAGAGTGTTTTGCGCCAACAGGAATTCAAAGAAGCCACTGCGCATCGGGTCCATCAAAACAAACGTGGGGCATCTGGAGGGAACAAGCGGAGTCGCGGGCGTGATCAAGGCAGTGTTGATGCTCGAGAACCGCACTTTCCTCCCCAACCGCAACTTTACTTCCCTCAACCCACGCATCTTGCTAGACGAATGGAAGCTCAAGGCATGGTCTCCCATATTGTCCTCCATGATTGAATAGAATGATAATGATTACAGGTTCAACTCGATCCGGAACCATGGGAGAGCACAGGGCCTCATCGCGTGTCGGTAAACAGTTTCGGGTATGGGGGAAGCAACGCACACGTTATCCTGGAAGATACATATGGGTACTTACAATCGCACGGTTTACAAGCCCCTGTTGGCAAGCCTCGTACACCTTTCCTGAGGAAGGCCCCTGAGCAATCGCAAACTCCCAACGGCCGCCACAACGGATCTCCCATACGGACACGTCTCTTGATGCTCTCCGGTTTTGACGATCATTCCATCGCAAAGCAGATAGAAAATATAAGAGACTATCTCCGCGAAAGAGAATCAATAGCTGACGATCGCTTCATGAACAATTTGGCTTTCACATTGAATCAACGGCGTACTACCCTGATATGTCGAGCAGCGGTTACTGGTAACTCAGCTGCCAGTGTGACTAAAGCCTTGGAAGGTAGTATCAAGGTTAGAAAGGCTACACGAAAGCCAGTGGTTGGTTTTGTTTTCACTGGCCAGGGAGCTCAATGGTGCGGGATGGGACGGGAGTTGGTAGGAGCATATCCCGTTTTTCGCCAGTCAATGGAACGAATTGATGTACACTTGATTCAACTCGGGGCTCCATTTTCCGCCCTAGGTAAGAACGGAATCCGAGTCATTGAATCAAGGGTCATGGCCTGACTAGTAAAGAAGCCCGCTAATCATGCTGCAACAGGTGAGATTCTCGAGAATCAAGACGCATCACGGCTCAACCATCCTCTACACAGTCAAACAATCTGCACAGCACTTCAAATCGCACTTGTCGACCTTCTAAGCTCATGGGACATACAGCCAGATTCAGTTACTGGCCATTCCAGTGGCGAAATAGCCGCAGCGTACGCCATCGGAGCGTTAAGCATGAAGGACGCTATATCCGTTGCATACTATAGGGGTGCTGCAGCGAGCAAGCTATCGCACAACGAAGAAGTGAAAGGAGGGATGCTCGCTGCCGGAGTGTCGCCCGCCCAGATAGAACCGTTCCTGGATACATTAAAATCTGGGAAAGCCGTCGTGGCATGCATTAACAGCCCGGCCAGCGTTACTATCTCGGGAGACGTTGAAGCTATTGACGAGCTTGAGAAGGTATTAAAGGAGAAAGAATTCTTCTGCCGACGTCTGGTAGTGGACGTTGCATATCATTCCCACCACATGGAACTAGTTGGCGGAGAATATCTGGACCTGATATCGAACGTTCGACCACGTATTGGAAGCAAATCCAGAAAGTATCCTGCCTCCTTTTTCTCTTCGGTGACAGGAGCTGAGGTCAAACCCTCCGATCTGGGCTCTCAATATTGGACAAGGAATCTTCTCGGACAAGTCAGATTCGTTGACTCCGTCAGGGCGCTTTGTTTCGAAACCAGTACTCAGAAATCGATGTCTGCAGCCCCTAATAGCAGACGGGCCAGGCGGCCAAACGGTACACGCAAGGTCAACGTCGATGTCTTGCTGGAGGTTGGACCTCATGGAGCATTGTCGGGTCCAATCCGTCAAATTCTGAAACATGACAACAAACTGGATGCGGCCGGGATACATTATGCGAGCACTTTGACTCGTAAAGTTGATTCTGTCACTACGACATTAGAGG